>NC_091084.1:12722884-13024038 GCF_032405125.1 Capricornis sumatraensis
TTGCTATAAATTTCCATCTTATAACTGCTTTTGCTGCATCCCATAGGTTTTGAGTTGTCATATTTTCATTGTCATTTATTTATAGGCTTTTTTGATTTCCCATTTGATTTCTTCAGTAACCCATTTCTTATTTAGAGACATATTGCTTTATCTCCTTTTTTTTTTTTTTTTAGTTTTTCTCTTGTGATTAATATCTAGTCATATAGTGTTGTGGTCAGTGTACACCCATGGCAGATTCATGTTGATGTATGGCAAAATAAATAAAATATTATAAAGTAAAGAAAAAAAAAAGAAAAGGTGCTTGATTTGACTTTAATTTTCTTAAATTTACTGAGATTTGATTTGTGACTCAAGATGTGGTCTACCCTGGAGAATATTCCATTTTCACTTGATAAGAAGATTTATTCTTCCGCTTCTGGATGGAATTCCCTGAAGATATCAATGTGATCCATCTCATCAAATGTACCATTTGAGACTTGTGTTTCCTTATTAATTTTCTGTTTGGATGATCTGTCCATTGGTGTGAGTGGGGTGTTAAAGTCTCCTACTATTACTGTGTTATTGTCAATTTCTCCTTTTATGTCTGTTAGTATTTGTCTTGTGTATTGAGGTGCTCCTATGTTGGGTTCATAGATATTTACAATTGCCATGTCTTCCTCTTGGATTTATCACTTGATCACTATGTAGTGTCCTTCCTTATCTCTTGTAATATTCTTTATTTTGAGGTCTACATTGTCTGATACATGGATTGCTGCTCTAGCTTTCTTTTACTTCACATTTACATGGAATATATTTTTCCATCCTCTCACTTTCAGTCTATATGTGTCTTTAGGTCTGAAGTGGGTTTCTTGTAGACAGCATATATATGGGTTTTGCTTTATGATCCATTCAATCAGTCTGTGTCTTTTGGTTGGAACATTTAATCCGTTTACATTTAAAGTAATTATTGATATATATGTTCTTATTGCCATTTTCTTAATTGTTTGGGTTTGTTTTTGTGGATCTTTTCCTTCTCTTATATTTCCTGACTTTATAAGTCCCTTTAACATTTGTTGTAGTGCTGGTTTGGTGGTACTGAATTTTTTTAACTTTTGCTTGTCTGAAAAGCTTTTGATTTCTCCATCAATTTTGAGTGAGATCCTTGCTGGGTAGAGAAATCTTGCTTGTAGATTTTTCCCTTTCAGTACTTTAAATATGTTTTGCTATCCCCTTCTGGCCTACAGAGTTTCTGCTGAAAGATCAGCTGTTAAACATATGGTGTTTCCAGTGTGTGTTACTTGTTGCTTTTCCCTTGAGGTTTTTAATGTTCTTTCTTTGTGTTTAATCTTTGTAAGATCGATTAGTATGGGTCTTGGCATGTTTCTCCTTGCATTTATCCCATATGAGACTGTTTGCACCTCTTGGACTTGATTGACTATTTCCTTTTCCATGTTGGGGAAAATTTCAACTATGATCTCTTCAAAAATTTTCTTTTCCTCTTCTTCTGGGACCCCTATAATTTGAATGTTGTTGCATTTAATATTGTCCCAGTGGTCTCTGAGACTATTCTTAGCTCTTTTCATTTTTTTTACTTTATTCTGCTCTTCAGCAGTTATTTCCACTATTTTATCTTCCAGCTCACTGATCCATTCTTCTGCTTCAGATATTCTGCTATTGATTTCCTCTATGGTATTATTAATTTCAGCAATTGTGTTCTTTGTCTCTGTATGTTTATTCTGTAATTCTTCTAGGTCTTTGTTAATTGATTCTTGCATTTTCTCCATCCTATTTTAAAGGTTTTTGGTCATCTTTACTATTATTTTTTCTGAAATTTTTTCAGGCACTTTGCCTATTTCCTCTTCATTTATCTGGAATTCTGTATTTCTAGTTTGTTCCTTCATTTGGGCAGTGTTTCTCTGCCTTTTCATTATTTTTAAAAGTTTATTTTGATTGAGATATTCTTTTCCCAAGCTTCAAGGTTGAAGTCTTTCTTCCTTTTGGTTTCTGCCCTCCTAAGGTTGTTCCAGTGGTTTATGTAATCTTTGTATAGAGTAAGATATGTGCTTTTTTTTTCTTTTTCCTTCTGATGTGCAGGGTTGAGTGAGGTGCTAATTCTGTATGCTGATGATAGGTTTGTATTTTTGCCTTGTTTGTTGTTTGGATGAGGCATCCTGCACAGGGTGCTACTGGTAGTTGGATGATGCTGGGTCTCTTTTTCAAATGGTTTCCTTTGTGGGAATTCTCACTATTTGATACTCCCTAGGGCTAGAAGTTCTCTGGTAGTCTAGGGTCTTGGAGTCAGTGCTCTCGCTCCAAAGTCTCAGGGCTTGATCTCTGGTCAAGAACAGAGATTCCACAGGTGGCTTGCTATGGCATTAAATAAGATTAAAACAAATACCTAGAAGTGAGTAACCAAAGACAAACCCTAGTCAAGTAGCAATTACAAAATCAGGCAAATAATAATTAAAATAATGGGATATATACACACATATATATACACTCACAAGCAAAATCAAAACAGTCTAACAAAAATAAAGTACAATATATTGACCCAGTGAACAAAGGAAACCAGAAGTTAAGAACAAAACTAACCAAAGCACAAACTGGAAAACAAAGCTAAAGCAAGGTGCCAATTGGGGAATAAAGCAATGAAACCAAAACTAACAAATATGCTGAGAAAAAGATTGAAAAGAAAGAAAGAATAGAAATGCAAAGTTCAATAGAGGTAGAGAAAGAAGATTTATATATATTAAAGATTAACTGCAAGGGGAAAATAATAGTAGGAAAAGCAAAGAAATTAATGTAGAAAAAAACTAATAGGTTAAAGAATTAAAAATTTTTAAAAAGAGAAAAAAAGGAAAAATTTAAAAAAAAAAAAAGGAAAGGAAACTCCATAGAACTGCAAAAAGCCAATATACAGGCAGAGGTTTATAACAGCAATAAAAAGTGTGATAGAAAAAAAAAATTAAAACCTTAATTAGATTTCATGCTGCTGCTGCTGCTGCTAAGTTTCTTCAGTCGTGTCTGACTCTGTGTGACCCCAGAGATGACAGCCCAGTGCTAGTAAAATCAACAACTAGAATGGGGTGGGGGAGATGAAAGAAAAAAAGAAAAGAAAAGAAAAAAATCCATCTGTGTCTCTTTTGCTATCTCGTATACAGATGGATTTTTTTCTTTTCTTTTTTTTTTCTTTCATCCCTCCCGCCCCATTCTAGTTGTTGATTTTATTAGCATTATGAAATCTAATTAAGGTTTTGGTAGCGAGAGGGAGACGATGGGATGATTTGGGAGAATGGCATTGAAATATGTATAATATCGTATAAGAGACGACTTGCCAGTTTAGGTTCAATGCAGCATACAGGATGCTTGGGGCTGGTGCACTAGGATGACCCGGAGGGATGGTATGGGGAGGGAGGTGGGAGGGGGTTCAGGATGGGGAGCACGTGTATACCCGTGGCGGATTCATACTGATGTATGGCAAAACCAATACAATATTGTAAAGTAATTAGCTTCCAATTAAAATAAACAAATTAAAAAAAGAAAAAAATCCAAAAGAAACTACCGAAAAAGTCAAAATATAAGTAAGCCAGAAAGAAAAACATCAATACAGTATACTAACGCATATATATGGAATTTAGAAAGATGGTAATGATAACCTTGTATGTGAGACAGCAAAAGAGAAACAGATGTATAGAACAGTCTTTTAGACTCTGTGGGAGAGGGAGATGGTGGGATGATTTGGGAGAATGGCATTGAAACATGCATAATATCATATATGAAATGAATCGCCAGTCCAGGTTTGATGAGTGATACTGGATGCTTGGGGCTGGTGCACTGAGATGACCCAGAGGGATGGTATGGGGAGCGAGAAGGGAGGGGGGTTCAGGATGGGGAACACGGGTATGCCTGTGGCGGATTCATGTTGATGCATGGCAAGACCAATACAATATTGTAAAGTAACTAACCTCCAATTAAAATAAATAAATTTATATTAAAAATAAAAAGAAAATTAAAAAAGATAAAGAATAATAAATATTTTTATTTAGTATCTGCTATCAGTATCCTTTCCCTTGCTGGGAGTCAAAGTCCACCTCACCTCCCTAGGATGGCCTCCAACACTGTGCTGAACTCTGGACCTGCTGTGGGAGCAGCTCAGACTGTAACCTAGTCTTACTCCTGTGTGTTCTTGTCTACAATGTCCACAGCTATCAGAATAGTGCATTTTCTTTTGTGGGAGCTCCTTTTATATATTCCATAGACACACAGTCTGCCTAGTTGATTGTGTGAATTTAATTATCAGCTTCTACAGCTGGTGGGAAGGTTTTGGGTCTTCCTTAGACACACTGTCCCTGGGTTTCAATTGTAGTTTTATTTCCACCTCTGCAAGTGGGCCGTCCACTGGGGTTTGCTGCTGAGGCTGCCATGGAGAACTTGGGTTTGTCGCAATGAGGGCCAGGTGAGATGTAGGGTAGCTCCTTGGGTCACATGAGTTCTGGCAGCACCAGGTACTCAGGGAAGCTGGAGGTTAAGGCATCAGGAAATATAGTGCTCTAGAAGATGACACCACCCTTATGGCAGAAAGTGAAGAGAAACTAAAAAGCCTCTTGATGAAAGTGAAAGAGGAGAGTGAAACAGTTGGCTTAAAGCTCAGCATTCAGAAAACAAAGATCATGGCATCCAGTCCCATCACTTCATGGGAAATAAATGGGGAAATAGTGCAAACAGTGTTAGACTTTATTTTGGGGGCTCTAAAATCACTGCAGATGGTGACTGCAGCCATGAAATTAAAAGACGCTTACTCTTTGGAAGGAAAGTTATGAACAATCTAGATAGCATATTCAAAAGCAGAGAATTACTTTGCCGACTAAGTTCTGTCTAGTCAAGGCTATGGTTTTTCCTGTGATCATGTATGGATGTGAGAGTTGGACTGTGAAGAAGGCTGAGCGCCGAAGAATTGATGCTTTTGAACTGTGGTGTTGGAGAAGACTCTTGAGAGTCCCTTGGACTGCAAGGAGATCCAACCAGTCCATTCTGAAGGAGATCAGCCCTGGCATTTCTTTGGAAGGAATGATGCTGAAGCTGAAAACTCCAGTACTTTGGCCACCTCATGCGAAGAGTTGACTCATTGGAAAAGACTCTGATGTTGGGAGGGATTGGGGGCAGGAGGAAAAGGGGACGACAGAGAATGAGATGGCTGGATGGCATCACTGACTCGATGGACTTGAGTCTGAGTGAACTCCGGGAGTTGGTGATGGACCGGGAGGCCTGGCGTGCTGTGATTCATGGGGTCGCAAGGAGCCGGACACGACTGAGTGACTGAACTGAACTGAACTGAGAAGGGTATCACAACCACCATTGGCCAACACATTCCAGTACTTTTGCCTGGAGAATCCCACTGACAGAGAAGCCTGGCAAGCCACATTTCACAGAGCTGCGAAGAGTTGGACATGATCAAACTGACCCCTTGTACATAGATGCAAGATTTTTTTTTTTTTTCTGTGACAACTCTGCCACAGTGAGTGTTAAATGTGAAGCTAGTGCAGCTGCTTGGGTCTCAGGGACCCTGACGGTGCCAAGTGTGCAGGGATTAAGACTTCTTCAGCCACAGGAGTTATGGCCCTATCAGAGTCTTTTTTCAAGCCATAGCTGGCAATCAGAAGACCTCTGTAGCTCCACCCTTTCAGGCACTTAGTGGGCTCCTTTGCCAGGGGTCCTTCTCTGTTATTTGCTGCCTCAGTACCCCAGGTTGGGGTCCTACTCTGTAATTTGGTACATCAATCACTTCAAGGGGCACCCTAGGTGAGGTCCTACTCTGTTATTCCTGTGTTAGGCACCTGATGGGCCAGCCTTTCTTCTGTTCAGCTACCAAAGCTGGCATGTCTGGGGAGAGAGGTGCTCTGGTGATGGCTCCACCCTCTACGTGTGACTCAACAGTGTTGCCTTGTTTCCATGGCTGCCTAGCTTTCCTCCACAGGCATCCCCCACCATGATCTCCTCCCTCATGTCCCCTCAGTACTTCTTCCATAGTCAACAGCAGCCCTCGCCCTGGGATTGCTCCACAATCCCTATGCTCCAACTCCTGACTGCTGCTCCTTCTAGGAGACCTGTGTCCCTGTCCAGGGCATGTATGGCTGTGGCAACGACTGTCTGATTCTCATTCCATTTAGGCTGCCACAGATCAGCTGCTTCACTCTCAGCCTTAAATGTTTCTCCTCTGAACCACATAATTGTCCTGATGTGGGGATTGGACCCCTGCTTCAGTTCCCCCACTTGCCAAGGGCAGGTTCAGTCCTACTAACACTCCTGTTTCCTCTCCCCCCCCCACCATTCTTTCATCCTACAGAGCTTTGCATGGCTCTATATATTCTTTTCCAGTGCTTAAGTATTCCTGTCCATTCTCAGCTGGTGTTCTGCAAGCACGTTTGTGTCTGAGGGTGTATTCCTGATGCATCCACAGAGAGAGGTGTACTCCATGTCCACCTACTGCTCTGTCATCTTTTTCCTGTTGCCCACATGTATATGTATTTTTAATGTGTTCATGGGAGGAAGTGAATTTCACGTCCTTGTACCTCACCATCTCGATCTAACTGCCAATAAAGTTTATTAAAAAAAAAAGTTCTATTGGCTGTCTTTTGGATCTTTGCACAGAAATCCACACAATCAAGTCAATGATTTTCTTGAAGTTTACTTACATTGAAGGTGACATATTTGGGGCTCTTATTTCTAATAAAGAATATTTAAAGTTATATCTTGCAAATGCAGAAGCATAATAGTATCATAGAGGAAGCTTAGTACATAAATGAAATTATGGCAAGCATAATCATAAACAGACTTGGCCATCTGACCAAATTTCTGAGATATACAAAACCACACATTTGGATAGACTTTTATCCATGGAGAGTTATCTCCTTCTGTTTAATTCATTATAGAATATAGATGATATATTATTAATTCATGCATATAATATTCATATAAAATAGAGTCTACTAGCTATTGCATGTCATTTATTATTTGCAATGTCTCAAATAAAATGCAGTGATGTTCAGTTTTCTTTTTTGAAGTGCCATAGGGAAGAACATTATAATGAAAGTATTCCTCATTTTGCAAAATCTATTTCTGATTTTATTCATATTTTACAAGTGATCTAAGTTATGAAAGGCAATTTGAATTGTCAATCTCTGCCTGGGAATTTTGCTTAGAATCATATGGCATATACAGGTTTAGTTTCAAAGGAGAGTTTTCTCTTCCAAATGTTACAAATATTAAAACTTTACCAAAGGAATTCAAACTGTCAGAAAAAAAAATATGACAGCATTCTTTCAATTACAAATATATATATGCCTTTCAAAGATACTGGTTATTTTCATTGGAATTAAAATAACTTTTCATTACTTTTTTATAATAAAAGCAATTTCATGCATTGCTTTCTACTCAGAGAATGAACCAAAAATGAGCCCTTTAAAAACCTGTCTTGATAATTAAGCATGCAAACAAGCATACATAATTATTTAACAGGCTATTTCATGTGCCAGAAAGTAGATTTCAAAATAAATGAAGGGAAATTCTTGAAAATATTAGTATCCGCAGGGCATGCATATACATATATGTATTATTATTAAATAATAAATAAATTAACTATCCTCCTTATCCTTGAGCATTATATAGATTCAGATTTCACTTTCTTTTTTTCCTTACTTACATTTACAATGTTATTACTTTTGAAATTTAGGTCTTTATTGGTAATCTTTAATTGTGTTTCTTTCTCTTAGTTTAAGTACTGCAGAGGAGTATTCAGGGGGAAGGTCTCATTCAGCATATGAGGCTACATTGTTTAAACTTATTGGTGTGGTTTAGAATCACAGGACCAATTTCCAAGCATCAATCTTTTCTTCTGGGAAGTACTTTTCTCTTTCCACACTCTAATCACCCAGAAGGGAGTTGACATATTTGTACAAACCACTTCAAGGAAAAGTAAGGTCAGTGACTTCTGCCATGTGGGAGACCTGGGTTCGATCCCTGGGTTGGGAAGATCTCTGAAGAAAGAAAAGGCTACCCACTCCAGTATTCTGGCCTGGAGGATTCCATGGACTGTACAGTCCATGGGGTCTCAAAGAGTCAGATACGACAGAGACTTTCACTTTCACATTGTCTTATAAACCTCTACCTCTCATATTGCCTTTTCTTTGCACTCCTTAATATGTTCATGAAAAAGCAGATTATTTTGAATCAGATTTATTTTTACAGTATACAAGAAAACCAAAGTCATTCAAGATTTAGCTAGACTAGAGATGTTAATTTTTAAAAATTAAAAAAAAGTATTTCAAACAAGTTTTAACATTTGTATTTCCTTTTTTTTTTTTTGCTTCTTATTTGTTGCTCATATATGACCCTTCTGTTTAACAGAAAATGAATCTTTTAAGTAAATTCAGAAAATACAATTTGAGACTTCAGTAAACTGGATGCAAGTGATGATTTAGTATATTTTGTGATTATAGGCTATTAGAAAAACAAATTCATACATTCATTAGCTCTGCCGCTTTGTTTTGATCCAATGAGAAAGCTATTTTTGGTATTCCTTTTATTCCAAAGCTTCCAGGTGGTGTATGCACCTACCACTTTTATGTCAAGTATAGTTGATAAGATGGTATTTCCAGACCTTAACATTGGTACCTTCAGATATATATATATATATATATATATATATATATATATATATATATATATATATATTGTATTTATGATTCTTTTTCCTCCAGATTTTCATAGCCCATATCAAGCAGCAGATGCTTGTGGAACATACTCTGATTGGTGAATAGCATCTTAGAAATGAAACAACTTTGAAATCATACAAAATAGTAATGAATTTAAATTTCAACTCTGCAGCTTATTAATTACATGTCTTGGGTCAATAGCTCAAGATCCCTTAAAAATATATAAATAGAAATATTCTAAATGCTTCACTATTTGCTGTGAGGATTAAGCAAGAGGTAATGTGCAAAATACTGAGCATCATACTTAGCCCAAGCCATGAGTCACATAGCATCAGCCTCACCACCATGTGAGCAATCAGATGTGACTTCTCTATTCTTCCTCATTCTTTGTAAGCTCTGATGGTCAATGTTGTTGCATATTCATCTTTAACCATTCTTCTTCAATTGATTTTTGGAATTTAGCACTGAAGATGTCTGGGCTATCATTTCTTTTCTTACATGGAACTATGTTAGTGATATAAATCAATTTTTGTAAAAGATATACAAATTTCTGAATTTAATATTTATTTTATTTTTTATGAATTTTTAAAGTTGATTTTATTTTAAAAATATACTGGCATAAAGTTGCTTATTATAATTTATCATTTTTTTATAAAAATATCCATAGAAAGAGTACTTTTGCTTCTGATACAAATGTTTGTATTTCTCTTATTTTCTTCAAAAGTATTATTCAATTGTATTAGTGTTTTCATGGAGCAAACTTTATTTTTTATTTTCTCTATTGTGTATTTGTATTATATTTAAATTTCTTTTACTGACTCCAATTTTGCATTTTATGTGAGCTTAGTTTTCTATTTTTAACTTTTTGATTTAAATAGTGAGATTATTGATTTTCAGCTTTTATTTCCTAATATAAGCTTTTAAGTATTTCCTAATATAAGCATATATATGTATAGACTTCAATTTTGGCCTCCTTTAGCTATGCTCAACACAGTTTTAATTGAATGTTTTGCAATCATTATAGGGGCTTTGCTGGTGGCTGATTGGTAAAGAATCCACCTGCCAATGTAGGAGATGTGGATTCAATTCCAGCCGGCTACAGTCCATGGGATCGCTGAAAAATGGGATGCAATTTAGTGACTAAACACAA
Source organism: Capricornis sumatraensis (assembly GCF_032405125.1). NCBI lineage: Eukaryota > Metazoa > Chordata > Mammalia > Artiodactyla > Bovidae > Capricornis > Capricornis sumatraensis. The sequence goes on from NC_091084.1 coordinate 12,732,725, forward strand.
CAGCAACAACAGCATTCATTATCGTACAGGGCAGAAACCTCTGCAGGAACCAGTACTGGGATAGGGAAGCCTCAACTGTAATTGATTAATTGCTGGATGCTAAGTGTAGATAGTTCCAAAAATTAAGAAGCTTCACCAGGATGCAGTAATACAAGTTGTCCCATGCTTTTGAGTTTTACCACATGGAGCTCTACTACCATCACACAGATTATATCAGAGAAAAATTCCCTCATGCTTCCAACAAAAGATGGGGGAAATTCAACCTTTTGAAATATGCCAGAACATTGTTTTCATTTTAACAAGATATGAATTCAGGAGAAACTATATAACCGGAGCTTAACCTACCTGAGGGAAAGAAAAAACACAACTCCAGGACCCTCCAGCTATCCTGTCCCATCTAAAACTGAGATCTTATTGCAGGACACTATATGCTTCCCCTTCTGCTACACCATACCACTGCATTACTAAAGGCCTGCTTACTGCAGGTCTTAACCAGAATGTTATATTCAACTCTCTACAAAAACTACAAAGCATAATGAAAGGAAGAGTGAGGAGACTAAACAATCTTCAGAACCAGAGTCAAATACATCAGATATGTCGGACTTATCAAATTAGGAATTTTTTGAAAAGTAATGAATATGCTAAAGGCATTAATTCTAAAGCAGACAACATAGAAAAACAGGTAGTGTAAACATAAAAGTAGAAATTCTAATAAAGATTCAAAAATAAATGCTAGATCAAAAATGCTAACAACACAAATGAAGAATGCCTTTGATGGGCTCCTTAGCAGAGTGAACATGGCTGAAGAAACTCTGAGCTTGCGGATATGACAAGAGACACTTCCAAAACTAAAAACAAAGAAAAAAATTCCACCAGAACAGTGTTCAAGATGTGCAACATACACATAATGGGAGGGCTAAAAGGAAAAGAACAGATAAGAAGCAATATATGAAGCAATGAAGACTGAGCAGTTCATTAAACTAATGCCAAAGACCAACCACAAATACAAATAGCTCAGAAACACCAAGCAGGCTAAGCACTAAAAATTGTGCTAAATAATACTGTATTCAAAGTTTAGAAAAAGAAGCATAAAGAAAAGACCAAAGGGAGGAAATTTTCATCTATAGTGAAATGTACTTCCAGAAAAGTTTTTCTCTCTCTCTTGTTTATGTATTCATGGTCAATTGCAAACCTTTATGTGGATTTTCAACTATGCGGAGGGTCTATACTCCAACCCCTGCTTTGCTGCTTTGTTCAAGAGTCACCTATATAGAGTATATATATGTAAAATAAATGACAGCAATGATACAAGGTATGGAATGAAGAACTAGGAGAATTTTGCTTTTGTAGTGTACTTGCCTCACATGGAAAGTGGTACAGTGGATCTGAATTAGTTGGAAATGAAAATTACAAACTCTAGAGAAATTCAAAGTGGATTTGGATTAGTTGTAAATGAAAATTACAAATTCTAGGAAAAACTAAAAAATGTAAAATTAAAAGTATAACTGATATACTATGAAATGAGAGAAATTGAAATCATTGAAAATCTTCAATTATAACAATAAAACACAAAATGTGAAGACAAAAATAAGAACAAAGACCAAGTTCAATAAACAGAAAGGAGTAAAAAAAAAAAAAAAAAGATAGTCAATTTTATTCTAACTATGTCAATTTACACTTTTTTTTCTTTTATTTATTATTTATATATATATTTTTTAATTTGCAATATTGTATTGGTTTTGCCACACATCAACATGAATTCACCATGGGTGTACACGTTTTCCCAATCCTGAACCCCCCTCCCACCTCCCCACCAACACCATCCCTCTGGGTCATCCCAGTGCACCAGCCCCAAGCATCCTGCACCTTGCATCGAACCTAGACTGGCAATTTGTTTCTTATATGATATTATACATGTTTACATGGAATTCTCCCAAATCATCCCACCCTCTCCCTCTTCCTCTCCCACAGAGTCCAAAAGACTGTTCTATACATCTGTGTCTCTTTTGCTGTCTCACATACAAGGTTATTGTTACCATCTTTCTAAATTCCATATATATACATTAGTATACTGTATTGGTGTTTTCCTTTCTGGTTTGCTTCACTCTGTATAATCGGCTCCAGTTTCATCCACCTCATTAGAACTGATTCAAATGTATTCTATTTAATGGCTGAGTAATACTCCATTGTGTATATGTACCACGGCTTTCTTATCCATTCATCTGCTGATGAACATCTAGGTTGCTTCCATGACCTGGCTATTATAAACAGTGCTGTGATGAACATTGTGCAAATATTAATGGTCTAAATACACCAAATAAAAGACAGAGATAAGCAAGGTGGATCAAAATACAAGATCCAGTTGTATGTTGTCTATAAAAGCCTTAATTTAATTAAAGGGATACAAATATAGATTAAAGGTAAAGAAATGGAAAAAGATATAGTACTAATCAAAAGAAAGCAGGTCCAGCTATACTAACTCAGACAGTACAGTCTTCAGTGTAAGGAAGGTTATTAGGAGTAAAGATGGACATTCTGTTCAGTTCAGTTGCTAACAAAAAAGATAAATTCTCCAAGAAGGCATACCAATCTTTGATATGCATGCACCTGGCAACAGAATGTTAAAGTATTTGAGTTGAACATGTATTGATCTACCCTGGTTATCTCTGTCTTTCATTTGCTGTTTTATACTAATATTAACATTTAAAGTGAATATTGACATAATCAGAATAAAATCAACCCTATTTTTTTGTTGCTATTTTCTACTTGTTGAACTTGTACTTCCTCTAAGAGCAATAGAGCTACAAGGAGATATAGACAAATCCACTATCATTTTTGGAGAGTTTAACACCTCTTTATCAGAAATAGACAGATCCAACAGACAAATAAACAGTAAGGATATAGCTGAACTCAATAATACCACCATCACCCTGATTTGGTTGACATCTCTAGATTACTTCAACCTGTAACAACAAAAGATACATTCCTCAAAGTCACATGAAATATTCACAAATATAAACAACATTTTGGGTCATAAACACACCTTAACAAATTTAAAAATAATAGAAATCGTATAATATCTGCCTTCATACAACAGTGGAATTAAACTAGAGATCAGTATCAGAAGTATGGCTGGACAATCCCCAAATATTTCCAGACTAAAACCACTTGTAAGACACATACAGTCAAAGTATCAAGATATATTTTTAAATATTTTGAGCTAAATGAAAAAAATGCAACTCTCCAACAGTTGTTTCATATACAAAAAGTGATGCTTAGAGGAAATTTTATGAAATTGAAAGCATATATTTGAATAGAAAAAAGAAAGATATAAAATCAATAGTCTAAGCTCCCACCTTAGAAAATCAGAAAAGGAAGAGCAAATTAAAGTATACAGAAGAAAAGAAAATATGAAAATTATAGCAGAAATTATAAGAAAGAAACAATGTAAATAAAAACTGGTTATTTGAAAATATAAATAGACAATAGACTGATGCCTCTAGCCAAGCTAACTAAAAACAAAAAAGAGAAGATTTAATTATCAATATAAGATATGAAGAAGGAAATAGAGAAGGAAATGGCAACCCACTCCAGTAGTTTTGCCTGGAGAATTCCATGGACAGAGGAGCCTGGCAGGCTACAGTTTATGGGCTTGCAAGAGTTAGCCACGACTCAGCACTATAAGATATGAAAGAGGGGATATCACTAGATTCTGTGGATATTAAAAGGACAGAAAATCTATAAAAGAACTAATTAAATGGAGAGATTGCATGTTCAAGGAAAGAGGACTCAGGTATCAATTTTTCCCAACTAGATTGATAGGTTCAAACAATCTCAATCCAAATTCTGGCAAGTTATTTTGTGCATACTGACAAATAGATTATAAAGTTTTTATGGAAAGCAAAATCTGAGAATAATCAGCTTGTTATTAAAAGAGAAGAACAAATTTGGAGGACTGACATTATCCTATTTCAGGACTTATCAGTAGTCAAGCTACAATACTCAAGGTAGTGTGATATTAGTGAAAGAATGGTCAAATAGAACAACAGGACGGAATTGAAAGACCACAAATAGAACCATATATTGTCAATTGGTCTTTGACAAAGGAGCAGGGAAATACAATCAGTCAGTAATAGAGGCAAGTAATTATTAATAATGGTGCTGGTTCAGGTGGGCATTCACATCCAAGAAAAATTAATCTAGACATGGACCTTACACCATTCAGGGAAATTAACTCAAAGTAGGCCACCAATCTAAATGTAAACGTGCAACTGTAAAACATCCAGAATGTAAATAAGAAGAAACCTAGAAGTCCTTGAACTTTGCAATGTCTTTTAAAATACAATATCAAAAGTTAAAATCCATGAAATATTTGACAACCTGATTTCATTAAAATTAAGAACTTCAGCTCTGTGAAAGACAGTGTCAAGAGATTTTGAATATAAGCCACAGCCTGGAAGAAAATACTTGGAAAAGAAGTATCTAATAAAGGACTGTTATCCAAAGTATACAAATAACTCTGAAAATTGATAAATTAAGAAAATTAATTGATTAAAGAATGAGCAAAAAAACTGAACAAGGAATATACACAGGTGACAAACAAGCATATGAATGCATATTCAATATCAATTTGTGTCACATGAGAAATATAACCTAAAACTACAATGCAATAACACTTTTATAATACTGATGGGATGACCAGAAGCTGGGACACTGGCAACACCAAATGCTGACAAGGATGTGATGCACCAAATCAATTTGAAATTTATATCTACATAGAAACCTGAACTCTGATAATATTTATGCTTTATTTATAATGGCCAAAAAGTTTTTAGCAATAAAGTTTTTCTTCAGTAAGTAAATGGATAAATAAACTGAGATACATTCAGACAATGGCATATTTTTTAGTTCTAGAAATAATGAGGTATACAGCCATACAAAGATATGGAGGAAACTTAAGTACATATTGCCAAATGAAATAAATTGATCTTTAAAGCCTACACACCATCTAATTTTATCTATCTTAAATTCTGAAAAAGTGAAAACTATAGAGCAGTAGAATGATGAGTGGTTGCAGGTATTCAAGGGGAGGGAGGGATGAATAGGTAGAGCACAGAAAAATTTTAACCAAGTGAATTCTACATGTATAGCATATTGTCATCTCTAAATCAAACACTGATAATTATGGATAAAGAGATACTTAATATGTATTATCTTTAAATTTTGTTTTACTCAAAGGCAAAAAGTTGTAAAATAGTAAACTAAACCTAATTATGTCTATAATTCAGTTCAGTTCAGTTCAGTTGCTCAGTCGTGTCCAGCTCTTTGTGACCCCACGGACTGCAGCACGCCAGGATTCCCTGTTCATCACCAACTACCAGAGCTGACTCAAACTAAAGTCCATCGAGTCAGTGATGCCATCCAACCATCTTATCCTCTGTCATACCTTTCTCCTCTTGCTTCAATCTTTCCCAACATCAGGGTCTTTTCAAATGAGTCAGCTCTTTACATCAGGTGGCCAAAGTATTGGAGTTTCAGCTTCAACATCAGTCCTTGCAGTGAACATCCAGGACTGATCTCCTTTAGGATGGACTGATTGGATCTCCTTGCACTCCAAGAGACTCAAGAGTCTTCTACAACGCCACAGTTCAAAAGCATCAATTCTTCAGCCCTCGGCTTTCTTTACAGTCCAACTCTCAACATCCATACATGATTACTGGAAAAACCATAGCCTTGAACAGACGGACCTTTGTTGAAAGTAATGTCTCTGTTTTGTAATATGCTGTCTAGGTTGGTCATAACTTTCCTTCCAAGGAACAAGCATCTTTTAGCTTCATGGTTTCAGTCACCATCTGCAGTGATTTGGGAGCCCAGAAAAATAAAGTCTGCCACTGTTTCCACTGTTTATCCATCTATTTGCCATGAAGTGATGGGACCGGATGCCATGATCTTAGTTTTCTGAATGTTGAGCTGTAAGCCAACTTTTTCACTCTCCTTTTCACTTTCATCAAGAGGCTCTCTAGTTCTTCTTCACTTTCTGTCATAAGGGTGGTGTCATCTGCATATCTGAGGTTATTGATCTTTCTCCCAGTAATCTTGATTACAGCTTGCAATGTCTGTAATTGTATGTAATGTTTACAATTACATTTATAATAATAAGCATTGCCCTTAGAAGTTGTTCATAATTGATTATTTTTTATTATGAACAACTTCTAAGGGCAATGCTTATTAGCTTGGCACCACCATATGCTATGTAAGCAAGAGGCAGTTTAGATATAAATGCACAGGTTAGTTGAAAGTAGGAAGATGAGATAACATATCCCAGGCAAATAGTAAGATTATTAATTCTAGTGTGGTTATAATATCAAACAAATTTATCTTCAAGTAAAAAATTATTATAAGAACTAAGGTAAGTCATCTCATAGTGATAGGAGAATTAATTCAGCAGGAAGACAACGATCATAGAAACAGATCAAAATGAAGAAGTTAATAGACAAATCTAAAACATAGTCTGAAAATATATCACTGAGTCTCAATAATTGATGAAAATGTTAAAGACAGAAGTCATAAAGATATAGATCTGAACATTATCACAAATCTTGACTGTGACTTATAAGGCAAGTACACCTAGAAACTGCAAAGTACTCTTTCTTTAGGGTGCTATTCACCAAAAAGTACTTATTATTGGAGCATAAAAAAGCGTTAATAATTTATAAAGATTGTAGTATTATAGATATTTGCTATTAACTTGCCAAAGGAGAATTGTTATAATATAAAGCAATAATATACATTTAAAATGCTCACATCTTAGAAATTTAAAAAACAATTTTAATATACATATGAGTAAAAAATGTCAAAATTTAAAGTTGCATTCTATTTCAACCTGAGAGAAGAAGAAAGTATAACATATCAAAAGTTGGTGGATGCATGTAAAGTGGTATTTAGAGGAAAACGTTTAGCTTTAATTGTTTGCATTTTAGACTTGAAGAAAGCTCTACCTCTATGATCAATGAAATGATTTTTATTTAGTTTAAAATAAACTTAGTTTTTTTTTAAGTTCTTGATTTAAAGAGAAGTTGCAGAGATAATACAGAGAGTTCTCATAAATGTCTCACCAAGTTTTCCTTGTTGACATTTTATATTGCTATGAAATCAACAGTGGTTCTTTAGTACAAATAAAGAGAAATATTTGGTAGAAAAATATCAGTAAATTTTACACAAAGTTTAGAGGAGTAAGAACATAAAATAGATGAAAAAAGCTTAAAAATATATTTAATTTGCTGAAGTTTGTTTTTTTATAAATATCAATAAAGTAAATAAAATATTATCAATACTGAACAAGAAAAAGAATATATACATATATATGTATAAGTTAATCACTTTACTATGTACTTGAAACCAACATGACATTGTTGATCTACACCAATAAAAAAAATAAAAAAATAAAGTCATTGTTAACAGTCACACACAAAAAAGAAAAATAATAGAAACACAATCCACCATCACAGAAAAGTGGAAATAATTCCATGCAATTTATATGTATTTTTAAAATTAGAGAAATATTATGAGTAATTATATGCAAGAAATTTGCTATACATTTTAGTCACATTTAGCTTCCTATAAGTAAAATTTCAGGATCAAAAGATTTTATTGTTAAATTATTTTAGTCATTTAAGGAAGCTATAGAGCACACTTAAATGAAAATATTTAAAGGATGAAGAGAAAACAATTCGAAATCTCTTGTGAGGTCATATAACCCTGATACTAAGATTGACAAAAACACTAAAATAAAAATCACCTCCATAAGTATAGATGCAAATATTTTTAACAAAGTATTATCAGCAAAATTCAGGACTATGTGCAAAGTAAAATATGATAAAGAACAAACAAATGTTGCATAAAAGTACATTGAGTACCAAAGAGATTTATCCCAGACATGTGAAGTTGGTTTACTAGACTTATCATGGTGATCAATTCATAATGTACATAGACATCAAAACTATGTTGTATACCTGGAATGTATATAATATTGTAGGTCAATTACACTTTAATTATTTTTTAAAAAGGAATTTGAGTTTTAAAAATAAAAGAGAAAAATAAAGATGTTCCCAGACATTAAAAAAAAAATCAGTGAAAGTAATTCACAACATCAAAAGGAAAACATACATGTATGTACACACACAAAAATATTACAAAAGATAATGAAAAACCATTTGCTAATTGTCAGAATTTTTACAATAAAAACTCAGCAAACTTTGAATGGAAGGAAAGTTATTAAATACAACTGATAATGTCTATTAAAAAATCAGAAAGATACATTTAGCATGCCCTACTTAATACATGCTCATTATAACAGGAATAAGGCAAAGATAATTTTTCACAACCTGATTTAATGCTATAATTGATAATCAGTCCAATAAAATGTAGACAAATTAAGGTTATAGATTCAAAAGTTAGAACCATTTCCAAATAGCATGACTGTTTATTAAGAAAATCAAGAATCTAAAATTAACTGCTGAAACGAAGTATGAAATTTACCAAGGTGATAGAATACAATATCATTACACAAAATTTTAATCTATTTTGCTGTGTTTGGATCAAACTACTAGAAAGTGAACCAAAAACCGTGTATTTTTAATAACAAAAGAAAATAAAATATCAAGGAGTAGATCCATCAAAAGATGTGCAAGAGTTTTGTACTCTTGATCTGAAATTTACACTGACAGAGATATTTCTCTAGCAAAGATGGGCTTATTTGGGATTAGCAGAGTATTACAAATTGAGTTTTGCAACCATGAAGTGCATGTGTGCTCAGTCGCTTCAGTTGTGTCTGACTCTTTGAGACCCTATGGACTGTAGCAGTCCAGGCTTCTCTGTCCATGGGATTCTCCAGACATGAATACTGGAGTGGGTTGCCATTTCTCCTCCAGAGGATCTTCCTGACCCAAGGATCGAAACCAGGTCTCTTTTATCTCCTTCTTTGACAGGTGGGTTCTTTAGCACCAGCGCCACCAGCAAAGCCCCCAGATGAACCATATTTAAAGTCTCACTTGGCAAAAGAAGGAGAACACTTTGGTAAAAAGGAAAAGGAAGATGGGAGGGCAATATGGAACAGAAACCATGACTTTTCATTGGCTAAGTTCTTGCTAGAAATGAAGAAGATTTTTTTTTTTTCCTGTTTGGCTCTGTTGTTGCAGGGCATGAGAATTCCCCATTCTGGACTCCCAATTCTATTCAATTGAGATTTGTGTTTATTAAGTTTTACAATATTATAGCTTATATAAATATAGAATTCATGGATGCATGTCATATATATGATTGTCAAGAAGCTAATTTGCCTTAAATTTATACATAAAATTGATATAATGCAATAAAATATGAATAATTATTTTGATAAAAATTGGCAACTAATCATAAAATTTACATAGAATTGCAAAATATTGTAAAGTAATTAACCTCCAATTAAAATAAATTTATATTTAAAAAAATATTCAAATGACAAGAATAATTTTAAGAGGGAAAATTTGGAAGACTTACTCCACATGACTTCATAATATCAGGAGAGTGCGGAGAAGGCAATGGCAACCCACTCCAGTATTCTTGCCTGGAAAATCCCATGGACGGAGGAGCCTGGTAGGCTGGAGTCCATGAGGTCGTGAAGAGTCGGACACAACTGAGCGACTTCACTTTCACTTTTCACTTTCATGCATTGGAGAAAGAAACTGCAACCCATTCCAGTGTTCTTGCCTGGAGAATCCCAGGGAGGGCGGAACCTGGTGGGCTGCCATCTATGGGGTCTCACAGAGTTGAACATGACTGAAGTGACTTAGCAGCTGCAGCATCAGAAGAGTGCAGCATAAGCTTTGAGACACAATACTGTCAATGAAACATAAATATGTAAGAAATATAACAACACCAAATTGAAGAAATTTAAAAGATGGAGAGAAAAACTTTTCAACAAAAATCTGGATTTCAGTGCAGAAAGTACACATCTATTTATATGTAACTTAGAAAAACTATTTTGAATAAAGCATAAAAGTTATCTTTACTGCCTTGGTGTAGCTCAGTCCTGTCTGACTCTTTGTGACCCCATGGACTGTAGCCTGCCAGGCTCCTCTGCCCATGGAATTTTTAAGGCCAGAATACTTGAGTGGGTAGCTGTTCCCTTCTCCAGGGGATCTTCCCAACCCAGGGACTGAATCCAGGTATCCCACATTACAGGCGAATTCTTTACCGTCTGAGCCCAGGGAAGCCCAGAGGAGACATACAAGACTCAAAATATAAAATTTAAAAATTGATATGTTATACTCCATCAATATGATAAACCATCAAAAGTCACATTTTATTTTTTTATTTTTATTTTTTAGGATACTGTTTGCTTCTTTATTCAGTTTTAGAGCATATAAAGAAAAGCCACAGACTGTGAGCAAATATTTGATATATGTATTTCTTACTCAGGACTTGTATTTAGAATACATAAATTACTCCCCCACATAAATTATGAAAAATCCATATAAATGGGAGTATTTGTCTGGGTTTTCCAGAAACAAAACATGAATATCTGTCTCTACATTTAGATGTAAATAGAGTCAGAGAGAGAGGAAAGAGAGACAGAGACAGACAGACAGAAAAATAGAGAAAGAGACATTATGTGATAGTGTTTTCACTTTAGAAACACACACACACAGACACACACACACAACACTACACCATTCTCAGAGATAAGGATGATTCAAGTTTGGTTAGAAACACGAAGGATCTATTCATCATCATTGAGTAAGAGAGAGGGAACACAATATATAAAACAAATGTTAGTTTCCTGGTGAGAACAAAAGAAATCTGGTGCTTCTCTTTTTAAAAGTTGAATGTGAGATTTTCCCTATGATACCCTGTCCCAACTACTATAAAACCCCCACCAAGAAAGCTCTTACTAATATGGCAGAGATTGAGCTAAACTCTAAAGTTCCAAAGATAAATAAAATTTCTTTCCTTCTGTATTTTGTGATCACTATTTCTTAAGAGATTAAATTCTAACAATAAATTATGCCCCCTCTTCCTCCCTGCCCACCAAAATTCATATACTGAAGTCCTACCACCACATCAGATTGTGATTGTGTTTGGAGTTTAAGTAATTTATAGTGGAAATTAAGGTAAAATGAAGTCATTAAGGTAAACCCTAACCCAATATTACCCATGTTCTCATAAGAAGAGATTCACATATAGACACAGAAGAAAGCTAATATGTAGGCACAAGAAGATATTCATCTGCAAGCCTAGGAGAGAGGCTTGCGACAGATCCTTCTTTCACGGCCTTCAGAAGGAAACAACAATGCTGACATTGGCCTCAGGCTTTTGGCCTCCAGAACAATGAGAAAACTCATTTCTGTTGTTTAAGCCACCCAGTCTGTATTACTTTGTTACAGTAGCCTTAGCAAACAATACAAAGTACATTTAAACGGTAATTTATTTTTCTGCTTTATATTCTGTTTTAAAATAGGCTTACCATTTAATAGTTTAAATGCTAAACCAGTAATTATACACAAACGCATACTCATATATTTCCTAAACTATACAGATATAAAAATGAAAATTAGATTTTCTTTCTTTTCATTAGAGTTGCATAAAAAAGCAATACTAACATTTCCATGTGTAAATACTTCTAGAGAAGGATTCCTTTAATATAAGTAGAATCATAATAATGATAAAGATGATGATGGTGATGGTGATGACAATGATTACTTATTTATAAAGTCACAGACAGTGTTCTAAATGTGTACACGTACTATTAATAACATAGTCAATCTTCAAAATGAACAATGAAGTAAATGTTATTATTTTCATTTTACAGTATATTAAATCTTACCTTTGTATTACAAATGGGGATCACTTTCCCCAAACCATGAAGGTATTATTTAAATAAAGCAATTCATGATTTCACAGGCTAGATGCTGTTCCTTCTTTGTATTGATGTATGTATGCACATACATACACACATGGGCTTCCCAGGTGGCACAATGGGTAAAGAATCCACCTGCAATGCAGGAGACGCAGGAGACAAGGGTTTGATCCCTGGGTTGGGAAGATCACCTGGAGGAGGTCATGGCAACCACTTTAGTATTCTTGCCTGGAGACTCCCATTGACAGAGAAACTTAGAGGGCTATGGTCCATAGGGTAGCAAGAGACAGACCTCTCTGAAGTAACTGAGCATACATGTATACACACATATATACATGTATACATACACATACTATATGTACATACATAATACATTAGCATTTTAAAGTGTATGTACACACTACACTTAAAACACATATGACTACATTATACAGAATTATATTGTGTTAATTTTGACACATAATAAAGATATATCTACACCAAAACATTGAGTTTTACCTTAATTCTAAAATTATTGCATAGAATTTGATAGTCTATATGTATCATTTTTTATTTAAATTTCTCCGAATTCATTGTCATTCAGGTTGACCTTCGCTTTTCCCCTATATTGCAATCAAAGCTGTAATGAACAGCATGGCTTATACCAAATTTTTTCATTCTTTATTTCTCTGTGGGAAATATTAATAGAGAAATACTGTTATTTCACTAAGTAGTAGAGAAATTGCTAGGTTAAGATATGTAAATAAAATATTTGTATCAGTTCAGTTCAGTCGCTCAGTCATGTCCGACTCTTTGCAACCGCATGAATCCCAGCACGTCAGGCCTCCCTGTCCATCACCAACTCCCAGAGTTCACTCAGACTCACGTCTATCGAGTCAGTGATGCCATCCAGTCATCTCATTCTCTGTCATCCTCTTCTCCTCCTGCCCCCAATCCCTCCCAGCATCAGTCTTTTCCAATGAGTCAACTCTTCACATGAGGTGGCCAAAGAACTGGAGTTTCAGCTTTAGCATCATTCCTTCCAAAGAAATCCCAGGGCTGATAGTCACTGCCAAATCTCTTTTCAAAATCTTGAAACAATTTAAAATCCCTCCACACTGTATGACAATGTCTTTTCTTAAGGTGAAGACTTTTAAATATTAAGGTTATTTTATTTATACCACAGAGAACAGATTTAAATCATTTACTGATATTCCATATAAAAGAAAATCTTTGAGATGTGCACTAAATCACACAGAACATAAAGGGTCTTGATTATTTATAGCAACCCCGTTATCCGAGATCATGTTGTAATAATAATCTTAATTGCTTTTCTTCCTTTCTTGTTTGTTTTAAGAAAAAGGTATCCCTCATCCTCTTTCTTCTTATGGCAACTTAGCTCCATTATAAACTATAATAAAATCAAATTCATAATCTTGTCCTCTTTCTAGTATTATTAGATCTCTTTGTATGGGTAATTCTAATATGGATACAGATCTTCATTTTATCCTGGAAATATATCTTGGCAGCATATTCTAATGTCTTGACCTATCACGCATTTATACTTTGATTTAACCTCTTCTGTATTCATAACCTCGATCCCCATTACTTTTTCTAAGATTCGTTATTATTGCCAAGGCACACTTTGAATTCTCTTGATCCAATTAGCATAATATTTCTTCCTTTGGGAAACTCAAGTCATTTTGTTTGGATGTGCATACTTGTGTATATGAATCTAATGGTATTTTCTCAGGCACTATAGAATTATCATGAAAATGAAACAAACACAGCTATAAATGCAAAACTAAGACTGACAATCTGCACTTCAACTGCCCATTCAAATGAGATGACAAAAATATTGATAGCTACACTTCTGTAGAAATGGTCTAGGTTAATAACTATCATTCAATAATCAATGCAATAAAAATTAAGAATACACCACAGTTCTATGTGATCACTTTGTATTATTTCCAGATGACTGAAGATCACAGTCAGCAGAGCTATGAAAAACTGGCCCTACTTATTTCAGTGAATATTTATTGAATACCTATTTGGGGAAGCCCCTCTGCAAAATTTTGTGAATAGATCTACACCAGGATTCATGGTTTTTCTGTCTTCCTTCCAGCAAGGCTCTTAACAACCAGATTATACATATAATAAAGTTTATTTGTATTTATATACTAGACTTCAAGTGCATCAGTCAAATCTGAGGGGACACACACATACAAAAAAGGGAAATATCAAATAACCAAGAGTAAGATTTTTTGTATGTTATGGACTATTTGTTGAAACATTCTTTTCTCTCAGAAATGACATCCTCATTTTGGTCCAATTCAGTCCCTATTCAGAAAGCAGGGGAACGAGCCAGTAGCCTATTGCATACATATTCATTAAGAATTTCTTCTATAAACCCACACCACAGAAAGCACAGTTCTTAGGCTAGAAACTCAATGGTAAACAAAAATCATGTTCTCTCATGATGGTGTTGGAGAGATAAACAATGAACCAACAAAAATAAATAAAATGCCAACTGATGACATATTCTACTGAGAAAAGTATTTCTAGGTACTGTTAGAGAGGATAGGGATTGCTGCCTTCTATAGGTGGTTAGGGGTGTTCTTCGTGATAAGATTATATTTGAGGAGAGACATAAATGCTGTACAGTTGGTAGTCATTTGGATTTATTTCCTCAGAAAGATATTTTCCACCAACAAAAAGGAGAGCATTAAAACCCTAAATTGTCAGCTTCCATTGTGATAAAAAGAACAACAAGGAGGTAAATCTTTCCGGAACACAGTGGGGAAAAGAGAATGATAGCGGATGAATTGGAGAAGCAGTGAGTGAGAGATCATGTAGAGTCTTGTGGACAGACACTATGGTGGCCTCCATAGTCACCCATTTGCAAAGCAGAAATAGAGACATAGACATAGAGAACAAATATATGAACACGAAGCAGGGAAAGTGAGGGTGAGATGAATTAGGAGATTGGGACTGACATGTATCCACTACTATATATAAAATAGATAACTAATGAGAACCTACTGTATAGCACAGGGAAGTCTACTCAGTGCTCTATAGTGACCTAGCTGGGAAGGAAATCTAAAAGAGATGGGAAAAATGTATACTTATAACTGATTCACTTTGCTGTACAGCAGAATCTAACATAATGTTATAAAACAACTATATGTGTGCATGCTCGGTCACTCAGTCATGTCTACTCTTTGTGCCTTCATGGAATATACTCCAATAAAATTTTTAGAAAATGCAGTATGATTTTACACACACACACACACACACATGAGATTCTCTTTCTCCGTGTTGGTTTTGAAAAAAACAAATTAGTGTGTTCTGATAGAGTCTATGGACAGGGTCACATGACAAGGAATGCAGGTGACCTCTAGCAATGAGTGACCTGTGCATGGTAGCCAAAAAGAAAAACATAGACCTCAGTCTTACAACCAGTTACAAACTAGAAGTGGATTCTGCCAACAAACTGAGGAAGCTTGGAAGCACAGCCAACCCCTGATGAGACTATAACCCTGTCAGCATTAGGATTTCAGCCTGATGAGACCTGAAACAAAAATGCTGGATAAGCTGTATCCAGACAGTCCAGAGAAATTTTGCAATAATAAATATGTGTGATTTTAAATCTTCTAAATTTATGGAGCAGTATTATACAGATACAAGATTTGTTAAGGTATTGTAAGGAATTTTTATGTCACTGCCTTAAAGATAGAAATGTTGAAAGATTTTGAACATATAAGTGTCATGATCTGACCTACATTTAAAAGGATGGTCTGGCTGCTGTGATGGAAAAAAACAGACAAACAAACAAAAAAACAGAGATAAGTACAAGGGTGGAGGTGTGGGACTGTTTAGAAAACATTGCAATAATCTAAAAAAGAGATTTTTCTGTCAGACTTGAGTGGTATGATGTGATTTGATTATAAGTTGGGTTTGAAAATAGAAATGTTAGAGATGAGCCAGGAATACCAAGTTTTCTGACCTCAAAAAAATGAAAGACTCAGTTGTCATTGGATATGACAGATAATCCTGAAAGTTGTACTAATTATCTGCTCCTCAAAGTAGACCTTTGCTGACAAATGTCCCTATAGTCAAAGCAATGGTTTTTCCAGTAATCATATATGGATGTGAGATTTGGACCATAAAGAAGGCTGAGCACTGAATAATCAATGCTTTTGAACTGTGGTGTTGGAGAAGACACTTGAGAGTCCTTTGGACTGCAAGAGATGAAACCAATCCTAAAAGCAGTCAGCCTTGAATATTCATTGGAAGGACTGATGCTGAAGATGAAGCTCTGATACTTTGGCCACCTGATGCGAAGTGCCAACTCATTCAAAAATACCCTGATGCTGGGAAAGATTGAAGGCAGGAGGAGAAGGGGATGACAGAGGAAGAGATGGTTGGACTTGATGGACACGGGTTTGAGAACTCTCTTGGAGATGGTGAAGAACAGGGAAGCCTGGAGTGCTGCAGTCCATGGGGTTGCAAACAGTTGAATGTGACTGAGCGACTGAACAACAACAGATTCCCAAAAGTAAGTAGTATGAAGCTTATGAATAAACTTTCCAATCCTTTTATAGGAGAACATATTGTGGTCATCAGGGCAACAATAGTTCAATGTGCTATGGAAGTATTCCAGTTCAAGTTAGCCTCACTTGTTATTGTTTACCTAATACTCCGTATCTGCAGACTGTATCATAAGCCTTAATATCTAGGGCTTCTCATCTAGCCGTATCTAGTCATGTCTGCACTGCCAAATAAAACTGGTAGACATCAAAACTGTTGCTCAGTTATTATCAAGAGGTTATTTTATGCTTAACACTTTTCCATTTTATACTCTTCATAAAATCCTATATTAAAGAATTAATATTCATTAACAAAATGAGATATGAAATTACCAAAGGTGGTCAGACCTTAAAGAATTCACTTGCCAAGTAGGAGATGCAGGTTTGATTCCTGGATGGGGGAGATCTCCTGGAAAAGGAAATGACAACCCAATCCAGTATTCTTCTCCTGGAAATTCCATGGAAAGAGGAGCTTGGTGGACTATAGTCTGTGAGATTGCAGAGTTGGACAAGACTGAGTGACTAACACTTTAATAATCAATGTGGTAAAATTTAGGCACATAGAGTGCCTTGCTATTAGTATTCTGTAGATGCTTGTAATAGAACACAGCAATAAACAGACCAAAGATCCAAATCATTATTTATGTATTTTGATGTGAAAAAATCATTTTTGCTACTGAGGCTATCTAAAACTCCTGTATGAATTCACGTACCTTCCCATAAGTACCTCTGTAAAGATCAAGTTAGTGTCGTTTTTGCACTTGTGTGTAAATATCACAATTTAATGATGTTTATTAGATTTTATTCATATAAGATCCAAACTTAAAAGAAACAATGAGGAATATTACTTTCAACCTTTGTAAGAAAAATGTCTAAGTAAAACCAACAAGAAGTATATCTGATAAATTGAAGGCAATTTCCTTTCGAGTGTAAAAGTTGCCATAATATTTTAAATGTATTATTTTACTCTTCTCATCCAACTTCAATTTCTACCCAAAGTAAAATCTTTAACAAATGCGGGTATTTTTTCTTGGAATATAGATAATCTGTTTTTTAAGCATAATGAAAGATTTCCTAAAAAGTTTCACTATTTAAAAAAAAAAAGAACAACAAACTCTTTCCCGTCAACAAATTCATTGTAGATGTGATAAAAATGTAAATTCTGGGTTCACAATAGGTCAAGAAAAATTAAAGTTTTATGGGCTCATAATAATACAAATCCATTATAACTTTATTAAATCCTATGCTCATGTGTGATATCATCGAGTCAGATCTACATGCATGAAAATAGTATGTTCAGTCAGTTCAGTTCAATTCAGTCAATCAGTCGCGTCTGACTCTTTGCGACCCCATGAATCGCAGCACACCAGGCCTCCCTGTCTGTCACCAACTCCTGGAGTTCACTCAGACTCACGTCCATCGAGTCAGTGATGCCATCCAGCCATCTCATCCTCTGTCGGCCCTTTCTCCTCCTGCCCCCAATCCCTCCCAGCATCAGAGTCTTTTCCAATGAGTCAACTCTTCACATGAGGTGGTCAAAGTATTGGAGTTTCAGCTTTAGCATCATTCCTTCCAAAGAAATCCCAGGGCTGATCTACTTCAGAATGGACTGGTTGGATCTCCTTGCAGTCCAAGGGACTCTCAAGAGTCTTCTCCAACACCACAGTTCAAAAGCATCAATTCTTCTGCACTCTGCCTTCTTCACAGTCCAACTCTCACATCCATACATGATCACAGGAAAAACCATAGCCTTGACTAGACAGACCTTAGTCGGCAAAGTAATGTCTCTGCTTTTGAATATGCTATCTAGGTTGTTCATAACTTTCCTTCCAAGGAGTAAGCGTCTTTTAATTTCATGGCTGCAGTCACCATCTGCAGTGATTTTGGAGCCCAGAAAAATAAAGTCTGACACTGTTTCCACTGTTTCCCCATCTATTTCCCATGAAGGGCTAGGTCCGGATGCCATGATCTTCGTTTTCTGAATGTTGAGCTTTAAGCCAACTTTTTCACTCTCCTCTTTCACTTTCATCAAGAGGCTCTTGAGTTCCTTTTCACTTTCTGCCATAAGGCTGATGCCATCTGCATATCTGAGTTTACTGATATTTCTCCCAGCAATCTTGATTTCAGCTTGTGTTTCTTCCAGTCCAGCATTTCTCATGATATACTCGGCATAGAAGTTAAATAAGCAGAGTGACAATTATAGCCTTGATGTACTCCTTTTCTTATTTGGAACCAGTCTGTTGTTCCATGTCCAGTTCTAACTGTTGCTTCCTGACCTGCATACAGATTTTTCAAGAGGCAGGTCAGGTGGTCTGGTATTCCCATCTCTTTCAGAATTTTCCACAGTTTATTGTGATCCACAGAGTCAAAGCTTTGGCATAGTCAATAAAGCAGAAATAGATGTTTTTCTGGAACTCTCTTGCTTTTTCCATGATCCAGTGGATGTTGGCAATTTGATCTCTGGTTTCTCTGCCTTTTCTAAAACCAGCTTGAACATCAGGAAGTTCACAGTTCACGTATTGCTGAAGCCTGGGTCAGAGAATTTTGAGCATTACTTTACTAGCATGTAAGATTAATGCAATTGTGCATTACTAGTTCTTAATGAAACTGTTTTCCAATTTGAAATATTATCAAAAGTTTCTGAAACAAATATATTTGATTTTCTTCAATATTACAGATTTACAGGAAGGAAATGCAGATTTCATTGTAATACCTGTCTCTTTGGCAGCTGCAGCCACTCTTGGATGTACTAGCAAGAAACAGAGGATTCATTGCCAGTTGAAAGTGAAAGTAAAGTCACTTACTTGTGTCCGACTCTTTGCGACCCCATGGACTATAGCCTACCAGGGTCCTAAGTCCATGAGATTTTCCAGGCAAGAATACTGGAGTGGGTTCCCATTTCCTTCGCCAGAGGATCTTCCCGACCCAGAGATCAAACCTGGGTCCCCCGCACTGTAGTCGAACGCTTTACCGTCTGAGCTGCCAGGGAAGCCATTCTCAGTTTGGACTCCTATAACGCTAAAAATCGGAGAAGGCAATGGCACCCCACTCCAGTACTCGTCCCTGGAAAATCCCATGGATGGAGGGGCCTGGTGGGCTCCAGTCCATGGGGTCACTAAAATCCGACACGACTGAGCGACTTCATTTTCACTTTTCATTTTCATTCATTAGAGAAGAAAATGGCGACCCACTCCAGTATTCTTGCCTGGAGAATCCCAGGGACGGGGGAGCCTGGTGGGCTGCAGTCTATGGGGTCGCACAGAGTCGGACACGACTGAAGCGACTTAGCAGCAGCAGCAGCAGCATCACTAAAAAGAAAAAAGGAAAAAAAAAAAACACTACAGAGATGGTGTGGTACCTACTTAGAAGAACATTTCTTTGTCTATTGAAGAAATGGGTAAATAAGCAGAATTGTCAGCCTGCTAAGGAATATATATATAATGTATTTGGGGCAAAGCCATGGGTGCAGTTAAATATTGGAAAAGGAATTAGATGGGGTGTTAGTTGTAAAATTAAGGATAAAACATGTGGAGAGATAAGAAAAGGCTAAAGAAATGGGCAAAGGTCTTATGATAAAGGGTCTTATTTGCCAGTATAAGAATTTGGGTTTCTGAAATGAAAGAAAGACTGAAATATTTTAAGCAAGAATAATAGGTTTTTATTTTAGTTAGAAGACAGCTTTTATAGAGTTAAATGCATAGAAGTGAAAACTAATGATAAACAGACCAGGACAAAGATATTATCATTTAAGAGACACACTTTTATTTCTGTAAAATCTGTTGGAAGAGATATGAAGCAAGGAGGCATGTTTGGGAATATTAATTAAGGGATCATCTGCTGACAGGAGGTAAGTGGAATGAAGAAGGGCATGGATCATCTTAGAAAATATACACAAGAGCAGGAAGGTGATAAAAAAAAAAGTCTTGAGCAATATCAATATTTGAGGGACAGGAAGAAGAATTAATATGAGCAAGGAGGAGCTAGAACAAGGGATAGAGAGGTAAACGACTCTATGAGACCCCATGGACTGTAGCCCACCAGGCTCCTCTGTCCATGGAATTCTCCAGGTAAGAATACTATAGTGGATAGCCATTCCCTTCTCCAGGGGATCTTCCCAACCAAGAGATGGAGGCTGGGCCTCCTGCATTGCAGAGAGATTCTGTACCATCTGAACCACCAGGGAAGCCCAAAAGAATTTATGTAATGTGAAACTATAGACTCAAGAGAGCAGAGGTCTATGAAGGAGGGAATGGTATAGGGTGTCAAATGGAGAGGAATCTGGCAAGGTCAAGACTGAAGTGTTTTTCACTGGCAAATATAAATCTTTGATGAATTTAGTGAGCCTAGTTCCATACCAATTAGGGCAGGACCTTAAGTACAGTGGTTTATGGAATGTATTGAATGAGTAGAATGAGAATCAAATTTACCATCCAAATCAGAACACTTTAAGAACAGCAATGAGAGTTAGTAACAATTTCAGCATGTAAACAGATACAACTAGAACTATTGTACCCAAGTCAGGGCATACATTTACTCTAGAGATGTGTATGCTACATTGTCAAAAATGGTGGATGATATAAAGAGAAGACTAAATAATATTTAGACAGAAATGCAGAGAATCAGGGAGTTATTTTATACAATGAGAGCAACTGAACATGTAATGGCATCTAGAAATTGAAAAAGAAATATAACATTTTTGAGTTAAATGACATGGTCACAGAAATGTCTATGAAGGCAGAAGTGTGAGGAACTTCAGTCGGGCAGATAGTAAGCAGAGATAAGGTTATATTGGCAGCAGATAACAGAACTGATCTCTATATACATGAATCACGAACAAGACTGTAGCATTCAGAAGCTGAACAAAGCATAGAACCTGTATAGATAGGTAACTTTCTACTAAACAGAAGATTGTATTCCCATATTATGCTGGATATGAGGCAGTTTTACTTATTTAATCTTTTTCCATGTTGAGAAAGAGGGAGGTGGGGGGGGGAGTTCAGGATGGGGAACACATGTATACCCATGGCGGATTCATGTTGATGTATAGCAAAATCAATACAATATTGTAAAGTAATTAGCCTCCAATTAAAATAAATAAATTATAATAATAAAAAAGTACATACTTCAAATCAGTCTCAAGCAGTATATAACAGGCAGAAATCGGTTACCAAAATTGCTATAAGGACCCAGGGTACAGAATAGGCAGAAACCAAGTTAATGGAATGGTGATATGTTACAATGGGGCAATTCACACAGTAGGCTTTATTGGAGACACAATGTGTTGGATGTATGTGAAAGTTGCTCAGTCATGTCTGACTCTTTGAGACACCATTGACTATTGTCCATGGAATTCTCCAGGCCAGAACACTGGAATGGGTAGCCTTTCCCTTCTCCAGGGGATCTTCCCAATCCAGGGATCTAACCCAGGTCTCCTGCATTGCAGGCAGATTTTTTACAAGCTGAGCCACAGGGGAAGGCCAGGAGTACTAGAGTGGGTAGCCTATCCCTTCTCCAGCAGATCTTCCCAACCCAGGAACCAAACTGGGTCTTCTGCATTGCAGGTGGACTCTTTACCAAATCAAGGATGTATACATCATGAGATTTTATAAGCATCTGATAGTGCATAATGTAATTAACATTTGTTATCAGCATATATCAGTATCAAGAAATTCCAGTTATTCAATGTGGAGGACTGTACCACAATAGTATATAGGGATAGGGTTTAATTTTTACAGACGTGTGTTTTTATGATTTTGGGGAACAAACATATTTAACCTATTTGACTTAGTTATTTTTTTGATTCATCTTTTGACATATGCAAATAAGACTGCGTAAAATAATACTTATAATCATAAACTTGCATTCTAGATATGTAGTCTCAATGTATTTTAGACTTGTGTGTCTGCATGTGTGTGTGTGTGTGTGTGTAATGAGTGTATAGAGGGTATTTGTGCATGCTACTAATTCTTCTATAATTTTACAAAAAGACATTCTTTGTTATGCTTGCTCAGGTATTTTTACATGGAAAGATCTCTCACATATCTTATCTAGAAAGAAAAAAAATAAGAAATGCAAACTTTTGTATTTTGTAGCATTACAAAAATAATTATTTTAACCAGCATTTCAATGCCTTAGTAGTAGAATGAGAACTTATATTGTTTTCATGACTACACAGCATCTGAGATCTTGCAATGTCTCCATATGAAAGGGAAAAATCTTGCTAGATTAAGATATTTTTAGTGTCTCTCATTTGGTAGTCCAAGTGAATGATAATTTATGATTAATTTATTCTTAGATACCACTACATATTTTATTATATGGAGATTTTTTTTCAGTTTGTATAAGCACTTTCTAGTAAAAAGTTCTTACAAGTGTAGTAACAATTTAAATATTGACTAAGTTTATGTTTAAAAAGCAAACATCCTTCTGTTTATTTTTAATAGTGATATTAACAATGATAACAACCTAATGGAACTAACAACTGACATGTGTTTAACACCTCTCTGTGCATGTATGCTCAGTTGCTCTGTCATGTCCGACTCTTAGCAACCCCACGGAGTGTAGTTTGAAAGGCTTCTCTGCCCATGGGATTATCTCAGCAGGAATATTTGAGTGGATTGTCATCTCCAAAGCTCCAGGGAATCTTCTTGACCCAAGAGATCAAACCTGCATCTCCTTTGGCTCCTGCATTGGCAGGTAGATTCTTCACCCCTGATTCACCTGGGAAACCCACTTTAACATTTATTGTTCACCATATGTTGGACTCAAATTATGAGTCGTGTTATCAGCCACTTCAAAACACTATGACAGATGATTCATTTAATTCACCAATGAAGAAACAGAGGTTAACAGTATGGCAAAGTTGTCCAAGGTCACAGATGTGGTTAATTGCATTAGATAGGGTTTCAGCTTCTGTTCATCTTCAAAGTCTGGGCTCTTAAGAATTATCATTGACGTCCTGGTTTTCACTTTGAAAGGTAGTTAAATGTTTGATGATTTATATTTTTCACTTTATCTTCATCAGCTGCCTTTTCTTTGTTCATAACTCTGATCCAAACTTCTCTCTCCAAATATGAATGCTGCTGAAGTGCCTTCTGTGTGTAGCCAATCATTGGTATATGTAATAAAACTAAATCATGATGGAGTGGCTGGCTGTTCCTAAGTGGGAGCTAATATTCTAGCCAAGATGATTTTCCCCCTCAAACACAGGATAACAGCCCAGAGAGAAGACTAAAGGTTAAAATGAGAGAGAAAAACGAAAAAGATACTTTGCAATTTTCTAAGTGAAGGAGACAAAGTTTGTGTGGAGGGTCAGCAAAGTTCATTTCTTTTCTTCTTTTTTCTCCTCTGTGGTCTATTCCACAGACCATACACTTTGTGATTAAAAAGAAAATAATGTACAATAGCCCCTTTTCTTTTCGGAAATCTTTCAAATTGGCAAACAGCCATTTGGAATGCTAGGCACATTCTGGTCTTTCTACACTGACATGAGGTTGGTACTTGTCCAAGAAAGAAATAGTCTTTATTTCCTATGTAACCACAGAAACTATACTCCTTTCCAAGAAAATCTATCTTTATAGTCAAATAGTTAACCCTGAAATCTCTAGTTTGACTCACATTCCCACATTCATGAACATACAGTCTGAATGATGTTGGCAATGTTAAAACCATGTCCTTTCAATAGATTAGAAAGATAAATAGATTAATAGCCAGGTAAGTTTTACAAACTCAATGTTTAATGAACATTGTAACCATTTTTTATACAGATAAAGTAAGCGGGCTCTTCCTTTTATGCTTAATATAGTCATTCAGATAGAAGGCTTAAGGATATGCCTGCCTAGCACTATGGTGATCCACAGCTCCTGGCATGTGAGCAGGTGTGCGCGCGCGCACACACACACACACACACACACACACACATGCACACCATTGTTGACTTATTTGGAAAAAAAAAATAGCTCTAAAAGTCTTCTATATGCCTTTTATATATACTAAGTCCATAACCTTGGAAACTTTTTGTATAAATTTGATGCCAATCCCATATAAATATATTGTGCTTTGGCAAGAAAATAGGCTGCATACCAGCTCTTATATTTCTTTAACTTCCAACATCTCATTTCATACATGTTTGCTGTGTATTTTAAAATTTTATATAGATTAGGTTAAGGAAATAGAATTTCTGTATCAAAAGACTTTAGATATATATATATATTTATTATCAAATTGCTTTGAAATATATTATATATGTATAATTTACTATTAAATTGCTTTATAAAATATACAATATGCCTATATTTTTAAATTGTATTGAGTATATTATGTAGTATTTTATATATAAAATATACATAAGTGAAGAGGAATTAAAAAGCCTCTTGATGAAAGTAAAAGAGGAGAGTGAAAAAGTTGGCTTAAAGCTCAACATTCAGAAAACGAAGATCATGGCATCCAGTCTCATCCCTTCATGGGAAATAGATGGGGAAACAGTGGAAATAGTGTCAGACTTTATTTTTTTGGGGCTCCAAAATCACTGCAGATGGTGACTGCAGCCATGAAATTAAAAGACGCTTACTCCTTGGAAGAAAAGCTATGACCAACCTAGATAGCATATTCAAAAGCAGAGACATTACTTTGCCGACTAAGGTCCGTCTAGTCAAGGCTATGGTTTTTCCTGTGGTCATGTATGGATGTGAGAGCTGAACTGTGAAGAAAGCTAAGCACCGAAGAATTGATGCTTTTGAACTGTGGTGTTGGAGAAGACTCTTGAGAGTCCCTTGGACTGCAAAGAGATCCAATCAGTCCATTCTGAAGGAGATCAGCCCTGGGATTTCTTTGGAAGGAATGATGCTAAAGCTGAAACTCCAATACTTTGGCCACCTCATGTGAAGAGTTGACTCATTGGAGAAGACTTTGATGCTGGGAGAAATTGGGGGCAGGAGGAGAAGGGGACGATGGAGGATGAGATGGCTGGATGGCATCACTGACTGGATGGATGTGACTCTGAGTGAACTCCGGGAGTTGGTGCTGGACAGGGAGGCCTGGCGTGCTGTGATTCATGGGATGCAAAGAGTCAGACACGACTGAGCGATTGAACTGAACTGAACTGAACTGAACTGAACTGAACTGAACTGAACTGATACATCTATTCTTATTATTTTCAATTATAACTTTTAGCCAAAATTATTATCAAATATATTTATGTATTAATAGCATATATATAGTATATTTCAATGCATTATATCATTTATTATATCACTGAATACATGTAATATTATATGATATATATGTTATAATTAACATTTTCATAACTAATATAATAAATATATTTTAATGTGCTTATTTTGTATTTATAGTTTCTATATTAATTGCATAATTGTAAGCTTTGCCAGTTTTTTCCCTTGCACTCTTTTTTAATATTAAAACTTTTATATATTTTAAAAATATTTCCTCAAGACTTTCATTTACTTTTTAACTTTGTGATTTCTCTTTATGAGCACATTTTCAAAATTTACTTCATGTAAATGAAACATATTTAACTTTATTCAGTCTGTGAAACAGAGTGTCTTTGTTTTTTCTAAAATGTATACCATTTGTCCCAAAATTTGTTGAACCATCACATTGTCTCCTGTGAGTAAAAGATGACATTTGATATAAATTAAACCCCAATCTACTATTGGTTCTTTATCTGAGGTTTATTTATTATGTTCCATAGGATAATACGGGGTCACTGAGGGTCGGACACGACTGAGCGATTTCACTTTCACTTTTCATTTTCATGCACTGGAGAAGGAAATGGCAACCCACTCCAGTGTTCTTGCCTGGAGAATCCCAGGGACAGGGGAGCCTGGTTGCTGCTGTCTATAGAACAATATTTAAAATTTTTTATGATAACGACAAATGCATTCAATTATGATTCCCTTATATTACATCTGAAACCTGAAAGATCAATGACCTTGTGCTTGTCTGCATCCCACCATACTGCAGTCTTTGCAACTGTCCAGCCTCGAAATTAAAGAAGAACTGAGTCAGAGGCAGAGACATCAATAATTTGTGGAACAGGGAGTCTTACAAGTCAGAGGCAAAGACCCAGGAGCGACACAGTGCCTTGTATGGATAAGGGCAAGCAGGACTCCACAGCCAGCTTTGCTACTCAGGAGAGGAAGAGGCTACCAGTTACAGGGTGAATGGCATCAGAAGGGCTCCCTGGTTACCAGGGGAACTGTGGAAGGAACGCATTCTCCACAACCCTTCAGGTTAGAAACCATCCAGAGCACTGACATTTCTTGTTGATCCCCCAATAATGGAGCCTCAAATCTGAGAATCAGAACAATTCTTAGCTGGAGGTTAAGGGATCATGCAGGCAGTTACTGATAAGATTTGGAGGGGGATGCAATCAGGGGCTTCCCAGGTGGTGCTGGTGGTAAAGAACCCACCTGCCAGTGCACGAGACTTAAAAAAACTCTAGTTTGATCCCTGGGTTGCAAAGATCCCCAGGAGAAGGAAAAGGCATCCCAGTCCTGTATTCTTTCCTGGAGAATCCCATGAACAGTTGGAGAGCTGCAATCCATAGGGTTGCGCAGAGTCAGACATGACTGAAGCGACTTAGCACACAGGCACGCAATCATGTGAGTAAGAACATGGTAGGGCGTCGTCATCCCATTCAGTCACTCAGTCGTGTCTGAATCTTTGGGACCCCGTGGACCAGGCTTCCCTGTCCTTTGCCATCTCCCAGAGCTGCTCAAACTCATGTCCATTGAGTCAGGGATGCCATCCAACCATCTCATCCTCTGTTGTCCTCTTTTGCTCCTCCCTTCAATCTTTCCCAGAATCAAGGTCTTTTCCAATGAATTGGCTCTTTGCATCAGGTGGGCAAAGTATTGGAACTTCAGCTTCAGCATCAGTCCTTCCAATTAATATTCAGAGTTGATTTTCTTCAGGACTGACTGGTTTGATCTCACAGGGGAATTCTACCAAACATAAAACCTATCCTTTTCAAATGAGTCTAAAATTTTGAAGAGGGGGTAACATTCTCAAATTCATTCTACAAGGTCATCATTACATTGATGTGAAAACCAGACAAAATTTAAAAATAAAATTGCAGACCAGTATCTCTCATATCATTTGTATCTCTTTTGTATATAGATACAAAAGTGCCTAACAACATGTTAGCAAACCAAAATAAAAAAATAAAAAGGATTATACACCAGGAGTTGTGTAGATAGAAAACACAAATCCCCCAGATAGATCACTGTGACTAATGATATGGGAAAAAGGAACTTACTTTACCCAGTTTCTGGACTTAAGTATTTTACTTATTTTGGATTAGGACTTTATAATATTTGATGATTTATCATGTATATTGTTTTGAAGAATGGAACCAAAAGCTGTAGGTTGTTACATCCAAGTTACACATCACCTATGCCTGCAATAATTTCTTTTAGGCCAGTAGATTTCATATATGATACCCCATGTAATAAAACCAGTGAATCCAATTGTTGCTAACGAAATGCTATACCTTTTATTTTTTTCCTGTGAAGGGAATCCCTGGCTCTGATGTACCATTAGGCTAAATTCCATAGCAGTATATCCAATGTTCTTAAACTCCTAAATACTGGAGCTAACTTATAAGTATATACTCGTATTCATTCAAGGGATTCACTTTAGTTTATTTGACAGGACCCCATAGGTGAATTGCAACACAAGCCCTTAGGATTTTGAAGAAATCTAACATACTCTGCTGACAGCTGTCTCCTTTTTGAGAAACAACTCTCAGACTGCTAGTAAACCTTAGTAGAGATTGAATATTTAATTGCTGAGCTGCCCACAATAAACTGGGTGTCATCTGACCTGCCAATCCATAAATTTAGTCATGGACAATAGCTCTCCATCATCAGAAGGAAGTGGTAAGTATATGACCAGGCTCAAGCCACTCTTGAAAGCACAAGTAAATTACTTTAACAAGTAGCCCTGGTCTTCACTCATACGTCACATACTCTTCATTCCCAGCCTATGGTCTGCTAGGGAGTTCCCTATGCTCAGTTGACAGCGGAAAAGAAGCTTTGGGTTTTGTCAATATTTGATTCTGTGCAATATGCAGGCACTATTCAAAAGTGGACAGCTGTATCATTGTACCCTCTTTCTAGGATATTCCTGAAAAATAGTAAAGAGGAATCCTCCCAGTGGGCAGAAATTTGAGCAGTGCCCAAGACTGTCCAAATTGCTTGAAATATGAAATGACCAGATATGCAATTACTGATTCCTGCTTGTGATGAGCTTTCTTCCCCAGACTTGGAACTCATATGATTTAAAAATTGGTGACAAGGAAATCTGTAAAATAGGTATATGGATAAATTTTCTGTATGAGCAAAAAACATGAATGTATTTGTGTCCCACGTAAATTCTTATCAAAAGGTGACCTCAGAAGAGAAAAAAAATATAGTCAAGTGGATAGGATAAACTTTTCTATGTATACTACTCAGTCACTTTCTCCAATCAACCTCGTAATTCCCCAAAGAAATGTGGATAAAGTTGTCAGTCACACAGGGGTGGAGGTTATGCCACCAATGGGCTTATAACATGGCCTTCCACTAACCAAAGGCACCTGACCACAGCCACCGCTGAAAGCCCAATCTGCAAGCAGTAGAAATCAATTCTGAGTCCTGGATATGGCACTCTTCCCCAGGGTAATTAGTGAGCTCCCTGGTGTTGGGTTGATTATACCAGGGCTGTTTCATCATGAAAGGGCAGCATTTTGTCCCTATTGGAATAGATACTCTGTATATGTATTTGTCTTCATTGCATGTAGTGCTTCTTCCAAAATCACCACGTGGGGAGTTACATGTTTCATTCATTGCCATGGTATTCCACACAACATTGCTTTTTTTTTTTTTAAGTTTAAATTTATTTATTTTAATTGGAGGCTAACTGCTTTACAATATTGTATTGGTTTTGCCATATATCAACATGAATCTGCCACGGGTGTACACTTGTTCCCCATCCTGAACCCCCCTCCCTCCTCCCTCCCTGTACCATCCCTCTGGGTCATCCCAGTGCAACAGCCCCAAGCATCCTGTATCATGCATCAAACCTGGACTGGCAATTTGTTTCTTATATGGTATTATACATGTTTACATGCCATTCTCCCAAATCATCCCACCCTCTCCCTCTCTCACAGAGTCCAAAAGACTGTTTTATAGATCTGTTTCTCTTTTGCTGTCTCACATACAGGGTTATCATTACCATCTTTCTAAATTCCATATATATGCGTTAGTATACTGTATTGGTGTTTTTCGTTCTGGCTTACTTCACTCTGTATAATAGGCTCCAGTTTCATCCACCTCATTAGAATGGATTCTAATGTATTCTTTTTAATGGCTGAGTAATACTCCATTGTGTATATGAACCACAGCCTTCTTATCCATTCATCTGCTGATGGACATCTAGATTGTTTCCATGCACTGGCTATTACAAACAGTGCTGTGATGAACATTGAGGTATACGTGTCTCATTCAATTCTGGTTTTCTCGGTGTGTATACCCAGCAGTGGGATTCCTGGGTCATAAGGCAGTTCTATTTCCAGTTTTTTAAGGAATCTCCACACTGTTCTCCATAGTGGCTGTACTAGTTTGCATTCCCACCAACAGTGTATGACGGTTCCCTTTTCTCCACAGCCAATCCAGCATTTATTGCTTGTAGACTTTTGGATTGCAGCCATTCTGACTGGTGTGAAATGGTACCTCATTGTGGTCCTGATTTGCATTTCTCTGATAATGAGTGATGTTGTGCATCTTTGCATGTGTTTGTTAGCCATCTGTATGTCTTCTTTGGAGAAATGTCTGTTTAGTTCTTTTGCCCATTTTTTGATTGGGTGGTTTATTTTCCTGGAATTGAGCTGCAGGAGTTGCCTGTATATTTTTGAGATTAACTGTTTGTCAGTTGCTTCATTTGCTATTATTTTCTCCCATTCTGAAGGATGTCTTTTCACCTTGCTTATAGTTTCCTTTGTTGTACAGAAGCTTTTAATTTTAATTAGGTCCCATTTGTTTGTTTTTGCTTCTATTTCCAATATTCTGGGAGATGGTTCATAGAGGATCCTGCTGTGATTTATGTCGGAGAGTGTTTTGCCTATGTTCTCCTCTAGGAGTTTTATAGTTTCTGTTCTTACATTTAGATCTTTAATCCATTTTGAGTTTATTTTGGTGTATGGTATTCTAGTTTCATTCTTTTACAAGTGGTTGACCAGTTTTCCCTGGAGAAGGCAATGGCACCCCACTCCAGTACTCTTGCCTGGAAAATCCCATGGACAGAGGAGCCTGGTAGGCTGCAATTCATGGGGTGGTGAAGAGTCAGACATGACTGAGTGACTTCGCTTTCACTTTTCACTTTCATGCATTGGAGAAGGAAATGGCGACCCACTCCAGTGTTCTTGCCTGGAGAATCTCAGGGACGGGGGAGCTTGGTGGGCTGCCATCTATGGGATCACCCAGAGTCGGACACAACTGAAGTGACTTAGCAGCAGCAGCAGACCAGTTTTCCCAGCACCACGTGTTAAAGAGATTGTCTTTTCTCCATTGTATATTCTTGCCTCCTTTCTCAAAGATAAGGTGTCTATAGGTGAGTGGATTTATCTCTGGGCTTTCTATTTTGTTCCATTGATCTATATTTCTGTCTTTGTGCCAGTACCATACTGTCTTGATGACTGTGGCTTTGTAGTAAAGCCTGAAGCCAGGCAGGTTGATTCCTCCAGTTCCATTCTTCTTTCTCAAGATTGCTTTGGCTATTCGAGGTTTCTTGTATTTCCATACAAATTGTCAAAATATTTGTTCTAGCTCTGTGAAAAATACCGTTGGTAGCTTGATAGGAATTGCATTGAATCTATAGATTCCTTTGGGTAGTATACTCATGTTCACTATATTGATTCTTCTGATCCATGAACATGGTATATTTCTCCATCTATTAGTGTCCTCTTTGATTTCTTTCACCAATGTTTTATAGTTTTATATATATAGGTCTTTAGTTTCTTTAGGTAGATATATTCCTAAGTATTTTATTCTTTTCATTGAAATGGTGAATGGAATTTTTTCCTTAATTTCTCTTTCTATTTTCTCTTTATTAGTGTATAGGAATGTAAGGGATTTCTGAGTGTTGATTTTATATCCTGCAACTTTACTATATTCATTGATTAGCTCTAGTAATTTTCTGGTGTAGTCTTTAGGGTTTTCTATGTAGAGGATCATGTCATCTGCAAACAGTGAGAGTTTTACTTCTTCTTTTCCAATTGGGATTCCTCTTATTTCCTTTTCTGCTCTGATTGCTGTGGCCAAAACTTCCAGAACTATGTTGAATAGTAGTGGTGAAAGTGGGCACCCTTGTCTTGTGCCTGACTTTAGGGGAAATGCTTTCAATTTTTCACCATTGAGGATAATGTTAGCTGTGGGTTTGTCATATATAGCTTTTATTATGTTGAGGTATGTTCCTTCTATTCTTGCTTTATGGAGAGTTTTTTATCATAAATGGATGTTGAATTTTGTCAAAGGCTATTATTGAGATGATTATATGGCTTTTGTTTTTCAATTTGTTAATGTGGTGTATTACGTTGATTGATTTGAAGAAAACTACAGGCCAATATCACTGATGAACATAGATGCAAAAATCCTTAACAAAATTTTAGCAATCAGAATCCAACAACACATTAAAAAGATCATACACCATGACCAAGTGGGCTTTATCCCAGGTAAGCAAGTATTCTACAACATTACTTCTAATGAGTAAAAGTTACTTCACAACAAATGAAGAGCAGCAATGGGCCAGTAATTCACTGGTGTTACCATTTTCTTTACCATTCTGGAGCAGCTAGCATGATAGAGCAGTGGAATGACCTGTTGATGTTTGTTACCATGCCAGGTATATGGCAATGTTTGGCACGTCTGGGACACATTTCTCCAGGAGACTGTTTATTCTCAGTATACAAGTTGTGGCACTGTTTCTTTCTGATCCAATATTCACTGGTCCAGGAATCAAGAGATGGAAATTGGAGTAGTACCACTCATTATTACTCCTAGTTATCCATTAGCCAAAACTTTGCTATCTATTCCCATGATTTTGTGATCCATTGGCCTAGAGATCTTAGTTTTAGAGAGAAGTTTACTCCTGCCAGAAAACACATTGATTCTATTGAACTGGAAGTTAAGACTGTTGTCCAGTTACTTTGTTCTTCTCACACCTCTGAGTCAACAGATGAAAGATGGAGTTACTGGAGTAACCGAGCTTGACTACCAAGGGACAAATTGTAGTATTATTCCACAATGGGACTAAAGGAGATCATGTTTGGAATAGAGCAGATCCCTTAGGGAATCTCTTAGTATTACCATGTCCTATAATTAAGGTCGATCTTAAGCTACAACAGTCCAGACCAGACAGGAATAATAATGGCTTAGACTATTCACTGTGACCATGAGATGCTTGCTGAAGGTAGAGGGAATATGGAAAAGATAGTGGAAAATGGTAATTATAAATACCAGTTATGACCACTTGGACTTGTGTTGGTTAATTCTGTGTATCAACTCAGTTGGTACATGGAGTACCCACATAGCTGGTTAAACATTATTTCTGGTTGTGTCTGTGATGGTATTTGCAGAAGAAAATAGTACTTGAATTCATGGACTGAGTGAAGTTGATTACCTTTGCCAATTAGAGTGGATATCATCCAGTCCTTTGAGGGCTTCAGTCAAAAAAAAAAAAAAAACACGCCAGAGGAAGGTCAGGTTTACTCTCTGCCTGATTCTTGAAGTAGGACATCAAAATTCTCCTGCCACTGGTTTTGTGAGTTTGAGGCCCTCAGAACACATTTCTGGCTTTCCTGGGCCTTCACCTGGTGTGCAGAAGGTTGCTGAAATTCTCAGCTTCAATAATCACATGAACCAATATCTCATAATAATTTCTTTGCACAAATATATGTACATATGCTGTGAAAATGATGCACTCAATATGTCAGCAAGTATGGAAAACTCAGCAGTGGCCACAGGACTGGAAAAGGTCAGTTTTCATTCCAATCCCAAAGAAAGGCAATGACAAATAATGCACAAAACATTGCACTCATCTAACATGCTAGTAGAAGAAGGCAATGACACCCCACTCCAGTACTCTTGCCTGGAAAATCCCATGGACAGAGGAGCCTGGTGGGCTGCAGTCCATGGGATCGCTAAGAGCCAGACACGATTGAGCGACTTCACTTTTCACTTTCATGCACTGGAGAAGGAAATGGCAACCCACTCCAGTGTTCTTGCCTGGAGAATCCCAGGGACTGGGGAGCCTGGTGGGCTGCTGTCTATGGGGTTACACAGAGTCAGACACGACTGAAGTGACTTAGCAGCAGCAGCAGCAACAACATGCTAGTAAAGTAAAGCTTAAAATTCTCCAAGCCAAGCTTCAACAATACGTGAACCACCAACTTCCAGATGTTCAAGCTGGTTTTAGAAAAGGCAGAAGAACCAGAGATCAAATTGCCAACATCCTCTGGATCATCAAAAAAGCAAAAGAGTTCCAGAAAAAAACATCTATTTCTGCTTTATTGGCTATGTCAAACCCTTTGAGTGTGTGGATCACAATAAACTGTGGAAAATTCTGAAAGAGATGGGAATACCAGACCACCTGACCTGCCTCTTGAGAAACCTGTATGCAGGTAATGAAGCAACAGTCAGAACTGGACATGGAACAACAGACTGGTTCCAAATAGGAAAAGGAGTACATCAAGGCTGTATATTGTCACCCTGCTTATTTAACTTCTATGCAGAGTACATCATGAGAAATGCTGGGCTGAAGGAAGCACAAGCTGGAATCAAGATTTCCAGGAGAAGTATCAATAACCTCAGATATGCAGATGACACCAGCTTTATGGCAGAAAGTGAAGTGGAACTAAAGAGCCTCTTGATGAAAGTAAAAGAGGAGAGTGAAAAAGTTGGTTTAAAGCTCAACATTCACAAAACGAAGATCATGGCATCTGGTCTCATCACTTCGTGGTGAATAGATGGGGAAACAGTGGAAATAGTGGCTGACTTTATTTTTCTGGGCTCCAAAATAACTGCAGAGGGTGATTGCAGCCATGAGATTAAAAGACGCTTGCTCCTTGCAAGGAAAGTTATGACCAACCTAGATAGCATATTGAAAAGCAGAGACATTACTTTGTCAATAAAGATCCGTCTAATCATGGCTATGGTTTTTTCCAGTAGTCATGTATGGATGTGAGAGTTGGACTATAAAGAAAGTTGAGCGTGGAAGATTTGATGCTTTTGAACTGTGGTGTTGGAGAAGACTCTTGAGTCCCTTGGACTACAAGGAGATTGAACCAGTCCATCCTAAAGGAGATCAGGCCTGGGTGTTCACTGGAGGGACTGATGCTGAGGCTGAAACTCCAATACGCTGGCCACCTGATGTGAAGAGCTGACTCATTTGAAAAGACACTGATGCTGAGGAAGATTGAGGGCAGGAGGAGAAGGGGATGACAGAGAATGAGCTGGCTGGATGGCATCACCGCCTCAAAGTATGTGGGTTTTGGGTAAACTCCAGGAGTTGGCAATGGACAGGGAGGCCTGACGTGCTGCGGTTCATGGGGTCATAAAGAGTCAGACACAACTGAGTGACTGAACTGAATTGATGTACACACTTAGTGAAAATGAATAGGCAATTGCAAGAAACATGGAGTAATAAGGGTCAAACAAGGACTCAGGTCACACAAGCATGACATTTGATATTACATCACCAGGATAACCCAACTTTCCAGCTGCAGCCTTTATTGTGTGTGTCTACAATATGCCTATCTCATTCCAGTGTGCTAAGTCTTTTGTAGAGCCTGCATAAATGCTGAGATTAAGTCAAACTGGATTATCTTGATAAATTGGAGAAACCTGAGGTTTCTGCTACTTACATATAAATTATTTTTCTCCATTTCTTACATGAGAATGTGATTTGATCAATTACTTCCTTGATCTCTTCTTCAATATTCTGTCCTTTGGCTTTAAGTCTGTTGTTGAAGGGAGCTATTGTTTTGAAGACTGACTTCTTTTGAAGGTAAAATACTTCTAGTCTTCACTCCATGTGCTGAACTATTATCACTTCTGTACTCCTCTCTATCACTGTATTGCAAATAACATTCATTGAGCTCAAAGAAAGCTGTACCATTGGATGAAGAAAAGCAGAAAGCATCAGGGAAGGAGAATCAAGCAGTTATACATACTACCCCCATTCTTCTGTTCTTACTCATCCGGTTATTTCAGTGGAGCAATTTTATACAGTGAACAGCACACATTAAAAATAACTGTGTAGAATTCTCTGAAAATTTTAAATCTAGTTAAACAATCAAGAAGTTATGCTCTTTAGCATCAGTTCATTTAATTAAAATTATTTTTCTTTGTATAATTATTTTTATTATGGAAAAATATGGATAGCTTACTGGTTTAGTTATTTTAAAATGGCATAAGTCCTTTCATGATGTTGCACAAGGACCGTTGTTATTATTATTATTTTAATTGGAGGAGAGTTGCTTTACAGTGTTGGTTTCTGCTGTACAACAACGCAAATCATCCATTAGTATATATATATGTATATATCCCCTCTGTCTTCAGCCTCCCTCTTACTCACCCACATTTTGGGCTCCCTGTGTATACAGCAGGTTTCCATTAGCTATATCTATTTTATACATTGTGATGTATATATGTCAGTGCTACTCTTTCAATTCATCCCACCCTCTTCTTCCCTCACTGTGTCCACAAGACTGTCCACTATGTCTGTGTCTCTATTCCTATCCTGCCTATATGTTCATCAATACAGTTTTTCTAGTTTCCATATGTATGCTTTAACAATGTTTGTTTTTCTGAGTTCACTTTGTATAACAGGCTTAGTCTACTTCATTTTAACTGACTCAAATTCATCCCTTTTAAAAAAAATCACATTTCATTTATTGACACCTTTCAGATCTTTAGATAGCTTTAGTAAAGCATATTATTTAAATGAAATATGAAGAAAATTTGTCTGATAAAATTTGAAAGACAATGTTAGGTTAAAATTGTGGTAATTTCTGTAGTCAGTGTTTTTCAACTTTAATTATTTTAAAATCTAAGAGTAGTATTTGATATTCTACCATTGTATATATTCAGGGCACTTGAAAAATTTAAAGAATATTCTTTGAAATTGTCTTTTTCAGTTTAAATGCTCAGTCTTTCAGAATGTTTCCTCTTTTCCTCCCTCTTAGAAAATAAAGACATAACAAGAAGGTAACCTTTGAAAAACAAAGAAAGAGGACTGAGAAGAAATCAAATATACCAACACCTTGATCTTGGACTTCTAGTCTGCAGAACTGTGAGAAAATAAATTCCAGTGGTATTTTGTAATGGCAGCCCTAATAAACCTCTTAATTTCAGTTATTTGTTGATACATACCAGTTCAGCTCAGTCGCTCAGTCATGTCTGACTCTTTGTGACCCCATGAATTGCAGCACACTAGGCCTCCCTGTCCGTCACCATCTCCTGGAGTTCACTCAAACTCACGTCCATCGAGTCAGTGATGCCATCCAGCCATCTAATCCTCTTTTGTCCTCTTTTCCTCCTGCCCCCAATCCCTCCCAGCATCAGAGTCTTTTCCAATGAGTCAACTCTTCGCATGAGGTGGCCAAACTACTGTAGTTTCAGCTTTGACATGATTCCTTCCAAAGAACACCCAGGGCTGATCTCCTTCAGAATGGACTGGTTGGATCCCCTTGCAGTCCAAGGGACTCTCAAGAGTCTTCTCCAACACCACAGTTCAAAAGCATCAATTCTTCGGCGCTCAGCCTTCTTCACAGTCCAATTCTCACATCCATACATGACCACTGGAAAAACCATAGCCTTGACTAGATGGAACTTTGTTGGCAAAGTAATGTCTCTGCTTTTCAATATGCTATCTAGGTTGGTCATAACTTTTCTTCCAAGGAGTAAGCATCTTTTAATTTCATGGCTGCAATCACCATCTGCAGTGATTTTGGAGCCCCAAAATATAAAGTCTGACATTATTTCCACTGTTTCTCCATCTATTTGCCATGAAGTGATGGGACCAGATGCCATGATCTTCGTTTTGTGAATGTTGAGCTTTAAGCCAACTTTTTCACTCTCCTCTTTCACTTTCATCAAGATGCTTTTTAGTTCCTCTTCGCTTTCTGCCATAAGGGTGGTGTTATCTGCATATCTGAGGTTATTGATATTTCTGAATGCAAATTCACACCACAACCAAAGTACATAAATTCATGTTTTTTTTTTTTTTTCAATATGTCCCCTCAGGCAAGGGAAGCAAAAGCAAACCACATTGGACTACACCAAAGTAAAAAGCTCTTGCATAATAAAGGAAACAATAAAATGACAAGACCACCTATGGAATGGGAGAAGATGTTTTCAATTGTTATATATTATAAAGGGTTAATATCCAAACTATACAAAAAACTCATACAACTCAACATCAAAAACAAGCAAACAGCCTAATTAAAAAATGGGCTGAGGATCTGGTTGGACATTTTTCTGAGGAAGGTATGCAGATGGCCAATAGACACATGAAGATATGCTCTATAGCAACAATCTTTAGTGAAATGCAAATTAAAACCACAACAACATAACACCTCACACTTGTCAGAATGGCTGTTGTCAAAAACACAATAAATAGCAATTATTAGTGAGGATGTGAGAAGAAGTAATCCTTATACACTGTTGCTGGGAGTGTAAACTGATACAGCAAACTACAGAAAACATTATGGAGATTACTCAAAAACTAAAAATTGAACTACTGTATGACCCAGCAACACCACTCTTAGGTTTCTATACAAAGAAAACAAAAACACTGCTAAAAAAGATATATACCCCCCTATATTAATTACACTATTATTTATAAAAATTAAATATGAAAGCAACTTAAGTGTCCATTAATAGACAATGGAACAAAAAAGGAAAAAAGAAAGTCTTGCTATTTACAACAAAAGAATGAACTTTGAGGGTTTATCATGCTAAGTGACATAGTCAGAGTAAGGCAAACCTTGTGTAGTTTCACTTATATATGGAATCCAATAAAACAAAATGAACAAACATAACAAGGCATGCTGCTGCTGCTGCTGCTAAGTCGCTTCAGTTGTGTCTGACTCTGTGCGACTCCATAGATGGCAGCCCACCAGGCTCCCCTATCCCTGGGATTCTCCAGGCAAGAACACTGGAGTGGCTTGCCATTTCCTTCTCCAATGCATGAAAGTGAAGTCGCTCAGTTGTGTCCGACTCTTAGCGATCCCATGGACTGCAGACCACCAGGTTTCTCCATCCATGGGATTTTCCAGGCAAGAGTACTGGAGTGGGTTGCCATTGCCTTCTCTGATAACAAGGCATAGGCATAGTTAAAAATACAGAGAACATGTGTTTGCCAGACAAAAGTTGAGTAAGTGGAGAAAAGCAATTGCTGAGGAGGATTAAGAGGTACAAACTTACAGTTGCAAAATAAATGAGTCACAGATATGGGTACAAAATGTACAGTAGGGACATTATATTCAACTATGAAATTTATGTGGCGACATATTGTAACTAGGCTTATTGTGGTGATCATGCTGAAATCTATAGAAATATCAAATTACTTTGTTTTGTTTTGTAACAAGATCTAACATAGTGTTGTAAGCCAATTATACTTCCAAAATAAGCAAACTAATAGAACAAGAGATCAAATTTGTGGTTAGCATTGATGGAGAGATGGGCAAGTGAGGGACTTGGGGGAGGGGGATTTGGATGAAGGTAGTCAAAAGTACAAATTTCCAGTTATAATATTAATAAGTACTAGAGATGTAAGGTACAACATAATAAATATGATTAACACTGCTGCTTGTTATATATGAAATTTGTTGAAAGAGTAAATCCTGAATCCTCATCCCAAGGGAAAAAAGGTGTGTCTATTGTTTTCTTTAGTATCTATAGGAGATAGTGGATATTCACAAAACTTGTGATCATCATTTCATAATGTGTGTAACTCCAGTCTCTCTGCTGTACACCTTATACAGTGCTATATGTCAGTTCTGTCTCAATAAAACTGGAAGAAAAAAATTAAATGGGAATATACGAGACTCAAAATTGTTTGATCCTGTCCTTGCTTTCTAGAGTCCCTAATTCAAAAACTTTCCTTGTTTGTCACCACTATTATAATGTTTATGAGGGGCAGGGTTTTTATTTTTTATTCCTCTGTTTTCAAGCAACTATATCACCTGCCATTAAAAGAGTATCTGGAACATATTAGGCTTTTAAGAAACATGTGTTAAATGAATGAATAAATAAACCGATATTTATTAACTACTCAGTAGGTATTGATACTCTAGTGTAATTAAGCCATGAAAAAGCTTAAGTACCTGCACCCATGAAGTTTAATGTCTATTGTTTATAACAATAAACTTGGAAACAGTATAATACAAGAACATGATAAAAATAAGAAAGAAAATAAAAATCAAGTAATATGATAGTGAATGGCAAGGAACTGACTATCATCTACTTGGGTGGGCAGAAAGGGTCTCTCTGGAAGATTTTACTTGGGCTGATTTTGTTAACGAGGAAGACCAACCATATTAACATGTACAAGAAGTGTGTTCTAGGTATATGGTACAAAATGTGCAATGATATGAAATGGGCATAAGGAAGAGATTTTCCAGGAAGTGAAAGAATATAACTGTTGCTGAAGAATTATGGTCATGGAGAAAAGATGAAATCAGCGAAAGTCACTCAGTTTTATCCAACTCTGATAATTCTCCAGGTCGCAATACTGGAGTGGGTAGCCTTTTCCTTCTCCAGGGGATCTTTGCAACCCAGGGATTGAATCCACGTCTCTCACATTGCAGGCAAATTCTTTACCAGCTGAGCCACAAGAAATCAGCGATGTAGACAAAAAGTTGAGACTGCATGGCCTCACTTACACAGAAAATTCAGATTTTATTCTAACTTTAACTGGAATAACTGCCATATGACAGCTTTAAAATGGGGGGAAAATAACTGAG
Source organism: Capricornis sumatraensis (assembly GCF_032405125.1). Lineage (NCBI taxonomy): Eukaryota > Metazoa > Chordata > Mammalia > Artiodactyla > Bovidae > Capricornis > Capricornis sumatraensis. The sequence continues at coordinate 12,773,214 of NC_091084.1, forward strand.
AAGAACTGTGAAAATATCAGTTTTGTTGTTATTGCTATTTGGTGATTGGATGGTCATGGTGTGTAACGATATTGATTTTATTGTCCACTATTTCATTTACTGAACCACATTTGCATAGTTAAAAAAATAAACCCTCTTTATTTCAGGTAGTTAGATACTGACTGTTGTTTTTTTTTAAATACCTCTTTATACATTCAATAGCATACTTTTTTCTTAGTCAATTTAATTATTTTAAAAATTAATTTTATTTTTTTCAACATAATTAAGATTTATACAATTTTCACACAACAGCAGGACACAAATGCTATTTTAGTCCCCATAGACTATAAACCAGGAATCACTGGAACATATCCAGGAGCATAAAACAAGGTGCAAAACTTTCAAGATCTGGAAGTCTTGAAATCATGCAGAATCTGTTCTCCTACCACTATGAAATTATGTTAACAATCAATATGAAAAGATATTTGAAAAAATTCACATATTTTCAAGTGCAATGTGACATTTACCAAGAGACATCTTTGACTTAGCCATTGAAAGTCTCAATAAATTTAAAAGACTAATAAAACACAGAGGGTGATTACAGAGAAGAAAGCATTTAAATGAGAAATTAATATCAAAATCAGTAGTTAATATCAAAGATCCCATAAAGACACCATGTATTTGGAAATTAAATGTCCCCTGTTAAATGATGGATGTTAGAAAATATTTGTAACAATGAAAATGAAAAGATAATTTATCAGAATATGTTGCATGCAGTTGAAACTGCTCAATGCAACTACAATGTAGAATCTTAAATAAGATATAAAAACAAATAATGGACTGTAGCATAAAATTTTGTGAAATTTGAACAAAATCTATACTTTAGTTAATAATACTGTATCACGTTGATTTCCTGTTTTTTATCAACGTATATTTATTGATAGTCTCAAAATTCAATTAGAAGTTTCAAACCTCATTCAAAATTTTCATAAAAATAATAAATTTTCTAAACTATATAATATATAATTATGTGTGTATATATATGTATATATATATATATATATATATATAAAATACATAAGCTGTCAATGGAATTCTCCAGGCAAGAATACTAGAGTTAGCAGGCATTACTTCTTCAGGGGATCTTCCTGACCCAGAGATTGAACCTGGGTCTTCTGCACTGAAAGCAGATTCTCTACCATCTGAGCCACCAGGGAGGAATAAAATATGCTTTTTAATGCCATTTTATCATTATTAGTCAATAGAAAATAATAGAATTCTATTCACTAGAAAGAAAGGAAGTGAAGTCACTCAGTCGTGTCCGACTCTCTGCAACACCATGGACTCCTTGTCCTTGGGATCTTCCAGGCAAGAGTATTGGGATGGGTTGCCATTTCCCTCTCCAGGGGATCTTTCCCACCCAGGGATTGAACCCAGGCCTCCTGCATTGCAGGCAAATGCTTTACCATCTAAGCCACCAGGGAAACCATATCACTAGAACTACCATTTAATAGAAATTGAAACATGTATATTATCATATGTGAAACAGATTGCCAGTCCAGGTTTGATGCATGAGACAGGGTGCTCAGGGCTGGTGCACTGGGATGACCCAGAGGAATGGGATGGGGAGGGAGGTGGGAGGGGGTTCAGGATGGGGAACACATGTACACCTATGGTTGACCATGTCAATATATGGCAAAACCCACTACAATATTGTAATTAGCCTCCAATTAAAATAAATAAATAAAAAATAAAACCCTGTAATCACTTTTTTAAAATCCAGATGCATATTAAAATAATATTGGAACTTATTGAAATATAGAAAAGCCCAGGTATTGCTTTTTTTTTTTTCCCTCCAAAGCACCAGATGTGATTCTAGTGAGTAGACATGTTAAAAAGAACTGGACTATATGATGATCTTTTCTTTTATATAGGTTGTTTCACTTTTTCTATTTCACATTCATTTCATTTAGGGCTCTCATTTCATGTATTTTATGTTTTCCAATTTTTCCATCTCTCTTTTTTTTTTGTTTTGTTTTTGTTCTTTCTCAAGCACTATCAAGTGTAGTTAAAAAGCTTTTGTTTACATGCCTGCATGCATGCAAAGTCACTTCAGTTTTGTCCGACTTTTTGTGACCCTATGGAGTGTAGCCTGCCAGGCTCCTCTGTCCAAAGGATTCTCCAGACAAGACTGCCAAAGAGGGTCACCATGCCCTCCTCCAGAGGATTTTCCTAACCCAGGGATCGAACCTGCATCTCATGTCTCCTGCATTAGCAGGTGGGTTATTTATCACTAGCACCATCTGGGAAGCCCCATAACTAAACTAGTCTACTTAAATGATTGTTGTTCAGTGCCTAAGATATATCTGACTCTGACCCCATGAACTGCAGCAAGGCAGGCTCCTCTGTCCAGCAAGAGTACTGGAATGGGTTGCCATGCCCCACTCCAGGGGATCTTCTGGACACAGGGATAATCTCCTGCATTGACAGGTGGGTTCTTTATCAAGAGAGCCACCTGAGAAACCATTTTTGTGTGCGTATGTATGTGTGTGTGTGTGTGCGCGTGTGTGTTGTATGTATAATATATATGTTTTCAAAAACATGAATTTTTGCTTCAGTTCAGTTCAGTTCAGTTCAGTTCAGTCACTCAGTTGTGTCTGACTCTTTGCGACCCCATGGACTGTAGCACACCAGGCCTCCCAGTTCATCACCAACTCCTGGAGTTTACTCAAATTCATGTCCATTGAGTTGGTGATGCCATCCAACCATCTCATCCTTTGTCGTCCCCTTCTCTTTCCTTCAATCTTTCCCAGCATTGGGGGTCTTTTCAAATGAGTCAGTTTTTATGGCATTATGATTCCCCTTGTTTGACTAAGAATGCTAGATTTCTAATTTATATTCACTCAAAACTTTGGTAAAATTCAGTTTATTCTGGCATCTAATGTTACTGCTAAAAGTTAATTTAATTCTCTAATGGCTATCAATGATTTTTTAAACAATTACATTGTTTATACAACTATTAAAAGTTGAGACTTCAGTGCATATATATTTAGTATATATGTGTGTGGGTTTCCCAGGAGGCTCAGTGGGTAAACAGTTCACCTGCAATACAGGAGACACAGGAGATGTGGGTTCGATCCCTGGGTCAGGAAGATCCCCTGGAGGAGGGCACAGCAACCCACTCCAGTATTCTTGCCGAGAGAATCCCATGGACAGAGGACCCTGGAAGTTTACAGTCCACAGGGTCACAGAGATTCGAACATATCTGAAGTGACTTAGCAGCAGCAACAGCATATATATGTGCATGTATACATATATACAAATGTATTTGACTTGCTCTGTGCATGCATATTTGTAATGTGTGAGTTATCTGTTTCATTGCTGGACCAAGAGATTCTGCATTAACCAATCCCATTGATCCTGTAGCGAGGTAGGTCCTCAATTGTCATTGGGGAGACTGAATCACTGTTGCTAGGTATAGGGGTGACAGGCTGAGACTTAAAAATTCCTTTCCTTGTCTTGGTAAACTTACTTTTCAGCTAGCTTGTTGTTGTATTCTTTGTATTTCCTTTTTCTCTTTTGAACATAGCTGTTGCTAGTAAATGGAGTTTGTAAGAAGTGAAGAGTTTTACAGTCTCCATTCTAATGTTCCTATCATGCAAAACAAATAGTTTTCAAGCAATTTGTGTACCAAGAATATATTTCAGATGAAAATTAAATGCCAAAAATATTTGGTAAAGGGATGTAGAACTCTCTGCTGCAAGTACTTTCCCCACTCTATCTTTTCATGGGTTCATCCCAATTTTATGATCTTCTGAATTTAATATCTATCAAAATGTTTGTAAGTATTCAGTATACTAAGACAAAAGTAACATCCAACACTGGAATTGTACTTTCACAGACAATCACACTCACAAAAAATAACATATTTACTTAATATTACTCCATATAAAATATTCCTGTGTTTAAAGCAAAGGAGGATTTATTACATGGTTAAATCAGTGTTGAAATGTATTTGTGAAGCTATATATTAGATAAATGTAATTCAGCTAATGAAATTCTATAGCATGAACAGTCTGCCTTGAGCATATATTATTTAAGGTCTGTGCAAACTGAGTGTTTTAACGCTCATTGTGCTGTTGATCATTATAGGTTTTTGACATCTTAAAAACAGGTTGTGTTTACATCATGGGGATATGAAGATAAACAAACACACTGAAGCCTAAAGTTTCCTCTGTAATAAAAGCTTTCATTTTATAAGTGCTTATTATGAACAGCAAGCTTTTCACAAATGGTTAGACTCAGACTTAAAATGGTATTGAATGACTTTTGTTTGAGTTTAGCGTGCTGTTAAAATTATAGACAGCTTTTTTCACTAAATATAATGACATTCAAGGAGATGACAGGTTGCAGTGTCCCTTTTTATATCTATAAATTCTGTTTCTGTGTATGTGTAAGAGCAAGGAAAATCTGAGAAATGTCACATTATACTCCCAACTTCCTATTCCTTCATGCTTTTGCATGATAGTATACTGGGATCTCATTACCTATGTCTCTATTTTTTAGTAAAAGTGCAACTTCTTTTGGGTCCCACCCTCTCAGTTTGGCTCATTTCAAGTTATTGTTTGAGTAGTTATCATGTTCAAGACAAAACAATGAACACTCAAAAGTGATTAACCCAGGGCTCCTTTTCTTAAGGAACTGTTTGAATATACATGTATGTTCACAAACATTTTCTTTGTAAAAAAGTGAGTGGAAAGAGGTGGCATACATAAAGTGTTATGGTGGTGTGAACAATGCTGAACTTTAGAAGAGATAATCTCGTTATTTAAGCAAAGTATAGAAAACTGATTATGAGTTTGTATATTACCCTTCTAATCCATATGTAAACTGAAAATATGAATATTTAAAATATTTACATAAAGAAGCCTGACTTTACGTGAGTGATCACACAATTGTGATTATCTGGGTCGTGAAGAACTTTTTTGTACAGTTCTTCTGTGTATTCTTGGCACCTCTCCTTAATAGCTTCTGCTTCTATCAGGTCCCTACCATTTCTGTCCTTTATTGAGCCCATCTTTGGATGAAATGTTCCCTTGATATATTTAATTTTCTTGAAGCAATCCCTAGTCTTTCCCATTCTATTGTTTTCCTCCATTTTTTGCATTGATCACTGAGGAAGGCTTATCTCTCCTTGCTATTCTTTGGAACTCTGCATTCAAATGGGTATATCTTTCTTTTTCTCCTTTGCTTTTTGCTTCTCATCTTTTTACAGCTATTTGTAAGGGCTTCTCAGATACTGATTTTGCTTTTTTGCATTTCTTTTTCTTGGGGATAGTCTTGATTCATGTCTCCTTTACAATGTCATGAACCTCTGTCAATATTTCATTAGGCACTCTGTTTATCAGATCTAGTCCCTAAAATCTATTTCTCACTTCTACTGTATAGTGCCTCTTGAGAAACCTGTATTCAGGTCGGGAAGCAACAGTTAGAACTGGACATGGAACAACAGACTGGTTCCAAATAGGAAAAGGAGTATGGCAAGGCTGTATATTGTTATCCTGCTTATTTAACTTCTATGCAGAGTACATCATGAGAAACGCTGGACTGGAAGAAACATAAGCTGGAATCAAATTGCCAGGAGAAATATCAATAACCTCAAATATACAGATGACACCAGCCTTATGGCAGAAAGTGAGGAAGAACTAAAGTGCCTTTTGACGAAAATGAAAAAGGAGAGTGAAAAAATTAAAGCTCAACCTTCAGAAAACTAAGATCATGGCATCCGATCCCATCACTTCATGACAAATAGATGGGGAAACAGTGGAAACAGTGTCAGACTTTATTTTTGGGGGCTCCAAAATCACTGCAGATGGTGACTGCAGCCATCAAATTAAAAGACACTTACTCCTTGGAAGGAAGGTTATGACCAACCTAAATGGCATATTAAAAAGCAGAGACATTACTTTGTCCACATAGGTCCGTCTAGTCAAGGCTATGGTTTTTCCAGTGGTCATGTATGGATGTGAGAGTTGGACTATAAAGAAAGCTGAGCACAGAAGAATTGATGCTTTTGAACTGTGGTGTTGGAGAAGACTCTTGAGAGTCCCTTGGACTGCAAGAAGATCCAACCAGTCCATCCTAAAGGAGATCAGTCCTGTGTGTACATTGGAAGGACTGAGGTTGAAGCTGAAACTCCAATACTTTGGCCACCTGATGAGAAGAGTTAACTAATTTGAGAAGACCCTGATGCTGGGAAAGATCGAAGGCAGGAGGAGAAGGGGATGACAGGGGATGAGATGGTTGGATGGCACCACTGACTCAATGTACATGGGTTTGGATAGATTCTGGGAGTTGGTAATGGACAGGGAGGCCTGACGTGCAGCAGTCCATGGAATCACAAAGAGTCAGTCATGACTGAGTGACTGAACTGAACTGAACTGAACATAAAGATGTAAATAATTTAAGGAAATTAAGGAACTTCATGAAAAACTGATATGACATTTTTAATATGGAGTAAAGAGAGAAATTTTCATGTATATCATATTCCACTAGGCAGGTCATTTGCTATGTGTTGCCGTAAATAATTACTTTATAGAAAGTTGTTAATTTAGCTTTAATATTGATAGAAATTTCACTCCAGGAACAAGAAAATATGTACTACATAAAATGGACTAGAAAATGAGTGGTTCAGCATTAGAATATCATTTTATTACAAAAGAATATCATATTTACTGAATGAGGAAATTTTGATAAATATTTAACTTGCACAGCAATATGATTTAAGTAATTAAAATTATAGCAACATAGCTGTAGTGTATAAAAGTTAACATATGCTAATCTATAAATATTGCAAGTAGTATTGCAGATTATTCCTTAGTTGTACAAAAGCTTACGTAAAAAGACTCTCACCTTAGAGAAGAACAAATCAAATTAAAATGGTACATAAATTAATGACATATCTATAAAAATTTTCTGAGCCTGTCTTTCATTAGGTTCATCAATAGATACTTTGACTATAGTTACTTAGAACAAGTGGAGGGACTTCCCTGGTGTCTAATGGTTAAGAGTCTGCCTTCCAATGCAGGGGATGTGTACTCAATCTCTCTGTGGGACCTAAGATCCCATAAGTCTTGGGGTGGCTAAACCTGTGCCTGACAACTGGAAAGAAACTGGACAACGAAGAGCTGGCATGCTGCAACTAAGACCTGACACAACCAATCACTCAAATTAGTCAGCATAAAAAAAAGAACAAGAAATCGGACAGAATTAGTTCATGCATTTCTTACTATTAGTATAATCTTATGATATTGATATAATCCCCTTTGTTTCTCAGAAGAGGAACAAAGAGTGAGGAAATTCAACTACCATATTCAAGGTCCCATAACTAGCAAGCAGTAGAATCAGAATTTAGTGACCTTAGAAGAATTTAGATGTCTTACAGATTTTATGGTGTACAGAAAAAGTTTAAAAATACAAAAACAAAACAAACAAACAAACAAACAAAAACAATGCACAGCCCTTGACTGAAAAAGTCATGGGGCCATATCAAGATGAACAATTTTTTTTGTTTGTTCATTCTCTAATTTGTGTCCAACACTTTGTGATCCCATGGACTGCAGCACTCCAGGCTTCCCTCTCCTTCACTGTCTCCCAGACTTTGCTTATACTCATGTCCAGAAATGATAGTGAGTGTGTTATGCACAGAAACTGGAGAAGGAATTGATACTTCTTCTTTGAATACTTGGAAATATAATATATTTAGGGGAAAAATAAAGGAGCTTAAAGTATAGTGTGCCTAAAGTTTTGAAAACAAAATGCATAGCTGGAATAAAGACCAGTCTTAGCTATACTTAGTACATCATGTGAGATCCTATTGTAAAATTAATATAACAAAACAATTGATGTTACTTAGAGTACATTTAAATGATATTTTTGAAATAGAAAAAAATGATTTCAGGTACATGACATTCCAATACTCATTAAGTTTGCTTCAACCTGACTAAAGACCTCTAACATCACCCTCTTCAATCGAGTGTTATTGTTGCTTTATCTGATAAATATTCTGTTGCTATTGACCTTTGCTATCTAAATTTGAGACCATCTTTCACATTCTGATTTCTTTTAAAGCTTTCTTTTATGAAAAGCATGTTATGTCAAATATTTTCTGATATGTTATTTCCAATACTTAAGCAATCATAGGGAGACAATATTATTATCATGATAGAGCTCAGAGAGGTAATTCACCCAGAGGCACACAGAATCCACATATCTGAACTGGGCCTTGAAGATAATTGTAGTCTTTCTATTGTGTCATGCTGTGTTATACTTTTCTTTGAAATCTTGGAAGTAGCTGGGCAGAGGCTTTAATTATTTCAGAGAGCTTCCAGAATGAGGAACCATTTACATGTATTCTTTTAGTATATGCTCTAGTCTAGAACACTGTCAAAACGAAATTTATACTTAAGTTGAAATTTGTAGGTTAAATATCAGCCTTAGAATGTAACAATATTAAAAAAAAAAACACATTAGCCGTAATAGGAACTGGATAACAAGTCAAAAATACTGAAATACGGACTGCATAATTATTAATAGGCAAATTGTTGGGTAAGTAGAATTTGATTTTGGTTGTTAATACATGTTAATAATGTTAGGCAATTAATACTTGCTTCACACAATGAATGGTTTTAGACATAACAAAATAGATGAAATGATGGAACTGGTACTAACACTAGAAATCATTCAGGTTTGCCTCTTCTGTTTACAAATTAAGGAAAAATGAAGATAGAACTTAAACTATTTGTGTAACTCCAAGATATCTATAAAAACATATGGGTAATTATTTCCTAAGATTTGCCTTCTGTCCCTTATTTAGAGTTCTTTTCATCATACATCACTGATTGTAGTTTTAGAAAACAACCAGAAAACTAGACTGACAAATACAGAACTTTGTTGAAATAGAAAAGAGAGAATAACATCAAATACAGAAGGAAATTAAAATCTGTCACAAGCTTACACCAAAATATCTGATTGTTTGGAGTAGGTAGACTACCATATGGTGCAGTCTTAACAAATGTTAAATTGCTCTAAGAATTTCTACTCTAGGAGCAACAGGTAACAATGATTAAAGCAATATACCACTGACTGATTCAGCCATCCTGAAATTAAAATTATTGGTAGCCTACAACAAGGAAGGGCTGTGCAAGAGTGTGCCAAAATATTAGAATTATTAAGGACAGTCATTTGGTAAACAGTTTTCAAAATGCTTTGCTCCAATATATTATGGTTTTCTAAAAATATTTTTTGATGTGAAAATTAAGTCCTTGTAGAATGATTGATATCTCCAGCACTTGGTGTTTTCTTCTTTGTCCCATAGGTTTTCTTGGGATTGGGGGATGTAGCATTGCTAACCCAGTCCCCATGGATTTCTCCAGAGAGGAGGAAGATGTAGAGTTTGAAGCAGCAAATCTGACAACAGAACCAAATCACTGGCAAATTGTCTCTGAAAGGAGATAACACCAAGAAAACTGAAACTATACAAAAAGGAGGAATGGAGGGATTAGAAGAAGTGGGGTGGATGGGTGCTTTAGGCAGCAAATAGGCCACCAGATGCTGACAAATATTGAAATAAATCAATTCTGAAAATGACAGATTGAGGCAAAGACACACATTCTAAATGGATAATTTTTCTTCTCCCTAAATGTCTCATTTTTTTCAAAGTTTTACTATAAAATTTTCAAACCTAGAAAAACTAAAAAAAAAAAAATTGTAATGAGTGCTAATTTAGTCACTCTAGATATTTTGCCCTTAATATTTTAATATAATTGGTTTCCTCATATGTATCAAGCTATTTATCCCTCTATCTATCCATTCATCAACTCATTTCATTTTTGCTGTATTTCAAAGTAACTGGTGAATTTCAGTACTGCTGCTGCTGCTGCTAAGTTGCTTCAGTTGTGTCCAACTCTGTGTGACCCCATAGATGGCAACCCACCAGGCTCCCCCATCCCTGGGATTCTCCAGGCAAGAACACTGGAGTGTGTTGTCATTTCTTTCTCCAATGCATCAAAGTGAAAAATGAAAGTAAAGTTGCTCAGTCGTGTCCAACCCTTGGCGACCCCATGGATTGCAGCCTCCTGGGCTCCTCTGTCTATGGGGTTTTCCAGGCAAGAGTACTGGAGTGGGGTGCCATCGCCTTCTCATGCCCTTAAATACATCTGTGTATGTCTTTTGAAAGGCCCTCCTGTGGTAAAATCTCCCCTCATTTAAATTTAAAGTGCTTTAAGTATTTGAGATTCTGACATTTTCTACAAATATATGGCAAAGTATTTGCTATAGGATATAAAACTTGGGAGAATTTCATGCGCACACTGGAAGACTATATTATTTTAGTCAGTCAATATTCTTGGCAGTCTAACAATTGAAGACACACATGGCATTAGAAATTTCCATTCAGTTCACTTTCAATTGCTCAGTTATGCTGGACTCCCTGTGCCCCCATGGACTGCAGAAAGCCAGGCCTCCCTGTCCATCACCAATGCCTGGAGCCTACTCAAACTCATGTTCAATGCATCAGTGATGCCATCCAACCATCTCATCCTCTGTTGTCCCCTTTTCCTTCCATCTTCAATCTTTCCCAGCATTAGGGACTTTTCCAATGAGTCAGCTCTTTGCATCAGGTGGCCAAAGCATTGGAGATTCAGCTTCAGCATCAGCATCAGTCCTTTTAATGAATTTTCAGGACTGATTTCTTTTAGGATTGACTGGTTTGATCTCACTGTAGTTCAAGGGCCTCTCAAGAGTCTTCTCCAACACCACAATTCAAAAGCATCTGTTCTTCAGTGCTCAGCTTTCTGTATAGTCCAACTCTCACATCCATGCATGAGTACTGGAAAAACCATAGCTTTGACTAGATGGACATTTGTTGGCAGAGCAATGTCTCTGTTTTTTAATGTGCTACCTAGCTTTTTCATAGCTTTTCTTCCAAGGAGCAAGCTTCTTTTAATTCCATGGCTGCAGTCACCACCTGCAGTGATTTTGGAGCCCAAGAAAAGAAAGTCTGTCACTGTTTCCATTGTTTCCCATCTATTTGCCATAAAGTGATGAGACTGGAGGCCATGATCGTCATTTTTCAAATGCTGAGTTTTAAGCCAGCTTTTTCACTCTCCTCTTTCACTTTCATAAATAGGTTCTTCAGTTCCTCTTTGCTTTCTACCATAAGGGTCATATAATCTGCATATCTAAGGTTATTGGTATTTCTCCCAGCAATCTTGATTCCAACTTGTGCTTCATCCAGCCTGGCAGTTCACATGATGTACTCTGCATATAAGTTAAGTAAGCAGGGTGAAAATATACAGCCTTGATGTACTCCTTTCTCAATTGGGAAACTGTTCATTGTTCCATGTCTGAATCGAATTGTTGCTTCTTGAACAGTATACAGATTTCCCAGGAGGCAGGTCAGGTGGTCTGATATTCCCACCTCTTGAAGAATTTTCTAGATTTTGTTGTGATCTACACAGTCAAACGCTTTGATGTATTCAATAAAGCAGAAGTAGATGTTGTTTTGTAATTCTCTTGCTTCTTTGATGATCCAACGGATGTTGCCAATGTTATCTTTGGTTCTTCTGCCTTTTCTACATCCTGCTTGAACATCTGGAAATTATTGATTCACATGATGTTGAAGCCTCACTTGGATAATTTTGATCATTATTTTGCTGGGGTGTAAGATCAACCCTGGGATTTCTTTGGAAGGAATGATACTAAAGCTGAAACTCCAGTACTTTGTCCACCTCATGTGAAGAGTTGACTCATTGGAAAAGACTTTGATGCTGGGAGGGATTGGGGGCAGGAGGAGAAGGGGACGACCAAGGATGAGATGGCTGGATGGCATCACTGACTCGATGGACGTGAGTCTGAGTGAACTCTGGGTGTTGGTGATGGACAGGGAGGCCTGGTGTGCTGTGATTCATGGGGTCGCAAAGAGTACGACACTACTGAGTGACTGAACTGAACTGAACTGAAGATGAATGCAACTGTGCTGAAGTTTGAACATACTTTGACATTGCCTTTCTTCAGGATCAAAATGAAAACTGACCTTTTCCAGTCCTGTGGCCACTGCTGTGTTTTCCGAACTTGGTGGCATATTGAGTACACTTTCACAGCATCATCTTTAAGACATAAAATAGTTCAGGTAAAATTCCATCACCTCTACTACCTTTGTTTGTAGTGATATTCTCTCAGGCCCACTTGACTTCAGACTAAAGGATATCTGGCTCAAGCTGAGTAATTACATCATCATGGTTATTTGGGTCATGAAGAATTTTTCTGTATAGTTCTTCTGTGTATTCTTGCCACCACTTCTTAATATATTCTGGTTCTGTTCAGTTCAGTTCAGTTCAGTTCAGTCGTTCAGTCATGTTCGACTCTTTGCGACACCATGAATCACAGCATGCCAGGCTTCCCTGTCCATCACCAACTCCCAGAGTTCACTCAGACTCTTGTCCATCGAGTCAGTGATGCCATCCAGCCATCTTAACCTCGGTCGTCCCCTTCTCCTCCTGCCCGCAATCCCTCCCAGAATCAGGGTCTTTTCCAATGAGTCAACTCTTCCCATGAGGTGGCCAAAGTATTGGAATTTCAGATTCAGCATCAGTCCTTCCAATGAATACCCAGGACTGATCTCCATTAGGATGGCCTGATTGGATCTCCTTGCAGTCCAAGGGACTCTCAAGAGTCTTCTCCAACACCACAGTTCAAAAGCATCAATGCTTTGGTGCTCAGCTTTCTTCACATTCCAAACCTCACATCCATATATGACCACTGGAAAAATCATAGCCTTGCCTAAACTAACCTTTGTTTGTAATGTAATAACTCTGCTTTTCAATATGCTATCTAAGTTGGTCATAACCTTTCTTCCAAGGAGTAAGCGACTTTTAATTTCATGGCTGCAATCACCATCTGCAGTGATTTTGGAGCCCCCTCAAAAATAAAATCTGACACTGTTTCCACTGTTTCCCCATCTATTTCCCATGAAGTGATGGGACCAGAGGCCACGATTTTCGTTTTCTGAATGTTGAGTTTTCAGCCAACTTTTTCACTCTCCTCTTTCACTTTCATCAAGAGGCTTTTTAGTTCCTCTTCACTTTCTGCCATAAGGGTGGGGTCATCTGCATATCTGAGGTTATTGATATTTCTCCTGGCAATCTTGATTCCAGGTTGTGCTTCTTCCAGCCCAGAGTTTCATTCTGCATAGAAGTTAAATAAGCTGGGCGACAATATACAGCCTTGACACATTCCTTTTCCTATTTGGAAGCAGTCTGTTGTTCCATGTCCAGTTCTAACTGTTGCTTCCTGACCTGCATACAGATTTCTCAAGAGGCAGGTCAGGTGGTCTGGTATTCCCATCTCTTTCAGAATTTTCCACAGTTTATTGTGATCCACACAAAGACTTTGGCACAGTCAATAAAGCAGAAATATATGTTTTTCTGGAACTCTCTTGCTTTTTCCATGATCCAGCTGATGTTGGCAATTTGATTTCTTGTTCCTCTGCCTTTTCTAAAACCAGCTTGAACATCTGGAAGTTCATGGTTCACGTATTGCTGAAGCCTGGCTTGGAGAATTTTGAGCATTACTTTACTAGCGTGTGAGATGAGTGCAACTGTGTGGTAGTTTAAGCATTCTTTTGCATTGCCTTTCTTTGGGTTTGGAATGAAAACTGACCTTTTCCAGTCCTGTGGCCACTGCTGAGTTTCCAAAATTTGCTGGCATATTGAGTGCAGCACTTTCACAGCATCATCTTTCAGAATTTGAAATAGCTCAGCTGGAATTCCATCACTTCCACTAGCTTTGTTTGTAGTGAAGCATTCTAAGGCCCACTGACTTCATATTCCAGGATGTCTGGCTCTAAGTTAATGATCACAACATCGTGATTATCTGGGTCATGAAGCTCTTTTTTGTACAGTTCTTCTGTGTATTCTTGCCACCTCTTCTTAATATCTTCTGCTTCTGTTAGGTCCATGCCATTTCTGTCATTTATCGAGCCCATCTTTGCATGAAATGTTCCCTTGTTATCTCTAATTTTCTTGAAGAGATCTTTAATCTTTCCCATTCTGTTGTTTTCTTCTATTTCTTTGCATTGATCACTGAGGAATGGTCTAGTGGTTTTCCCTTCTTTCTTCAATTTAAGTCTGAATTTGGCAATAAGGAGTTCATGATCTGAGCCACAGTCAGCTTTCAGTCTTGTTTTTGCTGACTGTATAGAGCTTCTCCATCTTTGGCTGCAAAGAATATAATCAATCTGATTTCAGTGTTGACCATCTGGTGATGTCCATGTTTAGAGTATTTTTTTTTTTTGTTGTTGGAAGAGAGTGTTTGTTACGACCAGTGCGTTCTCTTGGCAAAACTATGTTAGCCTTTGCCCTGCTTCATTTTATATTCCAAGGTCAAATTTGCCTGTTATTTCAGGTGTTTTTTGACTTTCTACTTTTGCATTCCAGTCCCCTATAATGAAAAGGACATGTTTTTCGGGTGTTAGTTTTAAAAGGTCTTATATGTCTTCATAGAACCGTTCAACTTCGCTTCTTCAGCATTACTGGTTGGGGCATAGGCTTGGATTACTGTAATATTCAATGGTTTGCTTTGGAAACGAACAGAGATCATTCTGTTGTTTTTGAGATTGCATTCAAGTACTGCATTTCGGACTCTTTTGTTGACCATAATGGCTACTCCATTTCTTCTAAGGGATTCCTGCCCACAGGAGTAGATATAATGGTCATCTGAGTTAAATTCACCCCTTCCAGTTCATTTTAGTTTGCTGATTCCTAGAATGCTGATGTTCACTGTTGCCATCTCCTGTTTAACCACTTCCAATTTGCCTTGATTCATGGACCTAACATTCCAGGTTCCTATGCAATATTGCTCTTTACAGCATTGGACCTTGCTTCTATCACTAATCACATCAAAAACTGGGTATTGTTTGTGCTTTGGCTCTATCCCTTCATTTTTCTGGAGTTATTTCTCCACTGATCTCCAGTAGCATT
Organism: Capricornis sumatraensis; assembly: GCF_032405125.1. Classification (NCBI taxonomy): domain Eukaryota; kingdom Metazoa; phylum Chordata; class Mammalia; order Artiodactyla; family Bovidae; genus Capricornis; species Capricornis sumatraensis. The sequence goes on from NC_091084.1 coordinate 12,788,231, forward strand.
TTGGGCACCTACTGACCCAGGGAGTTCCCCTTTCTGTATCTTATCACTTTGCCTTTTCATACTGTTCATGGGGTCCTCAAGGCAAGAATACTGAAGTGCGTTGCCATTCCCTTCTCCTGTGGACCACATTCTGTCAGACCTCTCCACCATGACCCTCCCATCTTGGGTGGCCCCACATGGCATGGCTTAGTTTCATTGAGTTAGACAAGGCTGTGGTCTATGTGATCACATTGGCTAGTTTTCTGTGATTATGGTTTCAATGTGTCTCCCCTCTGATGCTCTCTTGCAACACCTACTGCCTTACTTGGGTTTCTCTTACCTTGGACGTGGCTTATCTCTTCACGGCTGCCCCAGCAATGCATAGCTGCTGCTCCTTACCTTGGACGAGGGCTATTAAAAGAAAAAAACAAAAAACAAAAAACAAACCTTTTACCATCTGTTCCACCAGGGAAGTCTTCAAAGTGTATCTTAGGTTTCAAATTTTTCCCTCTCAGTACTTTGCACATATCATGCCAGTCACCTCTGGGCTACAAAATTTCTGCTGGAAAATAGAGCCCTAAGATGGCTTCCCTTGCTTATAACTCTTGTCCCCCCACCCCCTTTTTGTCTTTAGAATTCTTATTTAACTTTTGTCATTTTAATTATCATATGTGTTGGTGTAGGTCTGTTTGGGTTTATCTTTTTGTGGCCCTCTATTGTTTCTAATACCTGAATATATGTTGTTTTCTTTAAGTTTGGGACGTTTTAAGCTATAATTTCATCAAATATATTTTGAATATTCTTCTCTCTTATCCTTTGGGACCGCCACCCCTGACTGTATGTAGACTTAGCATTATCTTATAGATTCCTTACACTGTTTTTATTTTTTAACTTTTTTTTTTTCTGTTCAAATTGGGTGCTTTCCATTATTATATCAAGATCACTTACACATTTTTCAGTATCACCTGGTCTGCCATTAATTCCTTTTATTATGTTTTTCATTTCTATTATTGTATTCTCTAGTTCTGTCTGGTACTTTTTAATATTTTCCACTTCTTTGTTAAGATTCTCACTGTATTCATCTCTTTCTCCAAATTCAGTTAGCTTTCTTTTTTCTAATGGTTTGAATTCTTTATTTGGTAAATTGTTTATTTCTGTTTCATTATTTGTTTTTACACAAGTTTTGTCTTCCTCTTCTTATTAAGATCATTTCTTCTGTCTTCTCATTTTGCTTAACTTTTATATTTTTATGAACCTCGATGAAATCGTTACCTCATGTGGTCTTGAAGGAGAGTCCTTATGTGAGAGTGTCTCAGTGCAGTTTGTGCCCAGTGGCTTTGCTGGGAGACATGGATTTGCTGTGAACATGCCACATATTTCCTCAGGATATGCTGGCTGCTACCTTGCTGGGAGGTGGGGTGAATTTTGAAAGGCTAAGGAAGGAGTCAAGTGTGAGCCAGATCTCCTCTCTGCTCAGGGTCTGTCACTGCCTTAGTAGGTGTAGAGTTTTTCCCCAAGTTTCTAGAGCAGAGATCCTGAATATTTTATGTTTATTGGCTCAATTCTTTCCCTCTGCTAGCACCAGCACCCCAGAGTGGAGAGTGCTGGTGCAAGAAGGATCTGTGCCACTTCAAAGCATGGGCCATTGTGTTGGCTGTGGCTTTCCAGCTACAGACTGAGATCAGAGCTCTTTTGATGAACTGCCTAAGTAAGTACCAGTAATGGTTTCCCCCACCCTGCTCAGATCTGACACTTCAGATCTGATCTTCCTTTGTCTCCAACAGCTTATCTTTTCCTTAGCTGCTGCCAACTTCACCCTGTTGTCGATTTGCTACACAGGGTTGTGAGTCCTTTGTGTGTTTCCAGCTGGTGTTCAGGGCATGAACTGGAGTGGTCCAGTTGTAGATAGAGATTGGAGCTTCTTTTGATGCATTGCTTTGTATAAGTACCTGTAATGAATGCTCCTACCTTGCTCTGGTCCCTCTTTGATGCCAAACCATCTCTTTGTTTGAATCAAACCCTCTTCATATTTTGGAATTGCATTGTGAAGCAGGCAGTACTGGAGTGTCGGGAGCCACATTAGGCATTACTGACAAAATAGAGGCATGGCCCCAACCCCCTCTCTTCATCTCGCAGGCATGGTCCCGGAATGCAGGAGTTAAGCCTTGTGCTTCTGACTTGTTCTTTCGTTTCTTTGGTTGAGTTGCCTGGAAAGAATGTTAAAGTGCTTGAGAGAAGCATGAGAAAGCACAAAGCCTTCTGCAGTTGTGCCCAGAAAATAATCTATAAAATAACCATTGACATTTGTTCAAGGATCTTTACAAAGAATGTTCCAGGGTAAGAATGTAAGGTGCAGCTTGAGGACGTGGGAAGGATTATTATCTGAGACCTGTTTGTAAGGGGAATGTTTATGGCAAAAGAGGTTTGCTGAGTTTAGGGTTTAGGAATAATTAAGAATAGTAGAAGCCTTTTTAGGTGATAGTGATCTTAAGATACTAGGGGCAAACAGGATTTAGAAAGATAAGAAATAAACTGAGGAATGTGGCATGAGTTACAATGTAATCACAAGTTAAGTATAGGACACATAAGAGAAAGTAGATAATAGTAAAGCCCATTCACGACCCAGATAATCAAGATGGTGTGATCACTCATCTAGAACCAGACATCTTGGAATGTGAAGTCAAGTGGACCTTAGAAAGCATCACTATGAACAAAGCTAGTGGAGGTGATGGAATTCCAATTGAGCTATTTCAAATCCTGAAAGATGATGCTGTGAAAGTGCTACACTCAATATGCCAGCAAATTTGGAAAACTCAGCAGTGGCCACAGGACTGGAAAAGGTCAGTTTTCATTCCAATCCCAAAGGAAGGCAATGCAAAAGAATGCTCAAACTACTGTACAATTTCACTCATCTCACACGCTAGTAAAGTAATGCTCAAAATTCTGCAAGCCAGGCTTCAGTAATACGTGAACCATGAACTCCCTGATATTCAAGCTGGTTTTAGAAAAGGCAGAGGAATCAGAGATCAAATTGCCAACATCGGCTGGATCATGGAAAAAGCAAGAGAGTTCCAGAAAAAACATCTATTTCTGCTTTAGTGACTATGCCAAAGCCTTTGACTGTGTGGATCACAATAAACTGGAAAATTCTGAAAGAGATGGGAATACCAGACCACCTGACCTGCCTCTTGAGAAATCTGTATGCAGGTCAGGAAGCAACATTTAGGACTGGACATGGAACAACAGACTGGTTCCAAATAGGAAAAGGAGTGTGTCAAGGCTGTATATTGTCACCCAGCTTATTTAACTTCTATGCAGAGTACCTCATGAGAAATGCTGGGCTGGGAGAAGCACAACCTGGGATCAAGATTGCCAGGAGAAATATCAATAACCTCAGATATGCAGATGACACAGCCCTTATGGCAGAAAGTGAAAAGGAACTCAAAAGCCTCTTGATTAAAGTAAAAGAGGAGAGTGAAAAAGTTGGCTTAAAGCTCAACATTCAGAAAATGAAGATCATGGCATCAGGTCCCATCACTCCATGGGAAATAGATGAAGAAACAGTGGAAACAGTGTCAGACTTTACTTTTTTGGGCTCCAAAATCACTGCAGATGGTGATTGCAGCCATGAAATTAAAAGACGCTTACTCCTTGGAAGAAAAGTTATGAACAACCTAGATAGTATATTCAAAAGCAGAGACATTACTTTGCCGACTAAGGTCCGTCTAGTCAAGGCTATGGTTTTTCCAGTAGTCATGTATGGATGTGAGAGTTGGACTGTGAAGAAGACTGAGCACTGAAGAATTGATGCTTTTGATCTGTGGTATTGGAGAAGACTCTTCAGAGTCCCTTGGACTGCAAGGGGATCCAACCAGTCCATTCTGAAGGAGATCAACCCTGGGATTTCTTTGGAAGGAATGATGCTAAAGCTGAAACTCCAATACTTTGGCCACCTCATGCAAAGATTTGACTCATTGGAAAATACTTTGATTCTGGGAGGGATTGGGGGCAGGAGGAGAAGGGGACGACCGAGGTTGAGATGACTGGATGGCATCACTGACTCGATGGACGTGAGTCTGAGTGAACTCTGGGAGTTGGTGATGGACAGTGAGGCCTGGCATGCTGCAATTCATGGGGTCGCAAAGAGTAGGACAGGACTAAGCGACTGAACTGAACTGAACTGAATTCTGAGAGAATTACTGAAGCTGGAACTCTGTTTGTAGGACAATAATGATTTCTTGAGAAAATAAATCTGGGTAGGGAAAACTAAAAATGTCAAACCTCTAATGCTTTTGTCAAAGTATAAAAGAAAACCTGAAACTTGAAATAAACATATAGTTCTGCACTATGAGTCAGAGGCTACATCATCATCCACCGACACTGCTTACACCTTCAGGCTGACTCCCTGGCTGCTGGAGCTGGTCTCTAGTACTGGAGAATTCACTTGGCTCATGCTGGAACCAGCCACCCCTGCAGTCTCATTCTGCTCCCCTTCCCTTCTTTGGGAGCAAGTAGTTATGCATGTGGGCTTCCCTGGTAGCTCAGCTGGTAAAGAATCCTTCTGCAATGTAGGAGTCCTCAGTTCAATTCCTGGGTCGAGAAGACCTCTTGGAGAAAGGAGAAGCTGCCCACTCCAGTTTTCGTGGCCTTCCCTGGTGGCTCAGATAGTAAAGAATCTACCTGCGCTGTGGGAAACATGGGTTCCATCCCTGGCTTAGGAAGATCCCCTGGAGGAGGACATGCAACCTACTCCAGTTTTCTTGCCTGGAGAATCTCCATGGACAGAGGAGCTGGGCAGGCTGCAGTCCATGGGGTCACAAAGAGTCAGACATGACTAAGCGGCAAAACACAGCCCAGTCCAGTTATGCATGTGCTTTTAATGAGTAGAGTTTAGGCTTCCCACAGCCTTCTTGATAGTACCAGTGGCCTTCCAATCAGCAAGCAGTTGGTGTTCCCTGTTTGGACCTGAGGGTTGGAGGATCCAATTTGTGGCTTCAACTACTCACTCCCTAGGTAGGCTCTTCATCCATTTATTCCTCCTTTTCCTCTGAAATCCCTTCCAGGGCCATAGGTTACCACTTGGTCACTTACCTTTCCTTCCTATCTGATTCCTTATGGATCTTTCTTTCATCCTTAATTGTTTGGGAGTCTTTCTGCCAGTTTCCAGTTGGTTTTCTTTTTCTTTTTTTTTCAGTTTAGATTTTTTATTTTGTATTGGGGTGTAGCCAATTAACAATGTTGTGATAGCTTCAGGTGGACTGCAAAGGGACTCAGCCATACATATACATGTATCCAATCTTCTTGAAAACACCCTCTCATCCAGGTTGCCATATAGCATTGAGCAGAGTTCCATGTGTTATATAGGAGGTTCTTTTTGGTTATCTATTTTAAATATAGCAGTCTACCCCAAACTCCCTAACTCTCCCTCTAACTGATAATAGGGAAGTAAGTTTGTAAGTAAGTTTATTTGTATCATTTCTTTTTAGATTCCACATATAAGGGATGACATATGATATATCTCCTTCTATGCCATTTTCAGCAACATGGATGATCCTAGAGATTGTCATACAGAGTGAAGTAAATCCAGTTAGTTTTCAGTGACACTTGTTCCATATGCAAATGCATTTTAAATGTGCACAGGGGGAGGAAAGTTTCATGCTCTCCTGCTCCACCATATTGGTCTTAGCCCTCTCAAATGGCACTTTTTAAGAAATGTCCAAAGCATGACTTTCATTGAAAATCATAATGGGCCTTTAGTGTAAATTTTCTAGCACACATGTGCTGAAATGGCACCTGGAGTATTTACCAGTTTATATTTATATTTACCACATTCACTTTCAATGGGAATTGAAAGGAAAGATTTTTCAAGTTAATGTGCACATATGAACAACCACAAGCTATGCTGGTCTATTTCTGTAAAGATAACACATTAAACATAGTATCCACACTCCATGATTCATCTGGATTTTAAAGGGATTAAATGATGAATTGAATAGATACATTATGTTACCACCCACTTGGCTCCATTGATCTTGGAGGGTGTTGGTAAACTCTGAAATTACTCTAAGATGCATTTATTGCCATTGAATTTATTGCCTATCTGATATCAGTACAAAATTTGTGTTTGTGTGCATGTATATACTTATAAACAAATAGCAGAATAAATAATATCAGAATTTCATATGACCTTTCTAACACTGATTATTAGCCTTATACTAATTGTTTGTACATCTTCTTTAACCAATTCCTTAACTTTATCAAATCTACTAGTATAGTAATCTGTCTTTTGCATTATATAAACCATTTATGCTAATCTGATTACCACAAATTCATATTTTGAGCTAATTAAATTAACTAGAGCACTATGGTTTTTCCAGTAGTCATGTATGGAGGTAAGAGTTGGACTGTGAAGAAAGCTGAGGACTGAATAATTGATGCTTTTGAACTGTGGTGTTGGAGAAGACTCTTGAGAGTCCCTTGGACTGCAAGGAGGTCCAACCAGTCCATTCTAAAGGAGATCACCATGCACCAGCCCCAAGCATGCTGTATCCTGCATCAGACATAGACTGGCGATTCAATTCTTACATGATAGTATACATGATAGAATGCCATTCTCACAGAGATGTTATGGGGAGGGAGGTGGGAGGGGGTTTCATGTTTGGGAACACATGTAAGAATTAAAGATCTTAAAATTTAATAAAAAAAAATAAAGTCAGTAGGGAGATAAAAAATAAATAAATAAATAAATAAAGGAGATCAGTCCTGGGTGTTCTTTGGAAGGAATGATGCTAAAGCTGAAGCTCCAGTACTTTGGCCACCTCATGGAGAGTTGACTCATTGGAAAAGACTCTGATGCTAGGAGGGATTGGGGGCAGAAGGAGAAGGGGACGACAGAGGATGAGATGGTTGGATGGCACCACTGACTCGATGAATGTGAGTCTGAGTGAACTCCGGGAGTTGGTGATGGACAGGGAGGCCTGGCGTGCTGTGATTCATGGGGTTGCAAAGAGTTGGACACGACTGAGCAAGCAACTGAACTGAACTGAACACATTTTTTAAAGTCACTAATTTTTGTGATGGTTTATTATACAGTAAGAGCCATCTGATTCAGAATTGAGAACTAGAAGAGAGGTATTTTCATAAGAAAAGCTTAAAATATGTGTCTTTGGTACTTGTTGTATAGAGGGGCTGGAGAAGTTTACTAGAAAAATGGCAACCCATATTGTTTTATCTGATAATTTGTAAAACTGTCACCTGTTGTAACTTGAAATATAGAAAATACACAGTGACCGTTTGGAATTGAGAAACAAAACTGTGAAGCACAATTTTGAAAGTCCAGTTAATTTCCATATGATAATGTCCCAATAGAAATATAGCAGCTAAAGAAAAACCTCTCAAATTTGTAAGCAGAATTTGGAAGAAATACTGAGGCGTTGTGTGCTAGTGGCTTCAGCTGTGTCAAACTCTTTGCAACCTCATGGACTGTAGCCCACCAGTCTCCTCTGTCCATGGGATTCTCTAGGCAAGAATACTGATGTAGGTTACCATGCCCTCCTTTGGGGAATCTTTGTGACCCAGGGATTGAACTCAAGGCTCTTATGTCTCCTTCATTGGCAGGTAGATTCTTCACCACTAATGCCACCTGGGAAGTCCATGGATGGATTATAACTTAATAAATTGGAAAATGAAACCATTTATGTATCCAATTTTTAAAATTCAACAGTGTTGTAAGAAAAAAATAGATTCAGTCAAAAGTTGAATCAAATATATGGATGTAGATCACATTTATAACACTTATGAAATAATTCATGTTAAATAACCAGTAGGGACACTTCAAAACCCAAATTCATGCAGGAATTATAAGACTATTGGACTACAATGTAAATTCACTAGATTATACACACAGTAGCTTGACTGTCTGAAAGAGAAAGTTGTTTAAAATAAATTAAGTCCTAAATCAAATTCATGGACAGAGTACACAAAATTTGAAAGATTTGTTAAAAGTTCTATCAGTCTTACTAAGAGACGCTGAAATTGTTCAAAATTCTAAAAAATAAACAAACAACAAAGGTTACTTTGTTCTCCAATTTTCTATAGCCTAAAAGAATGTTGAAAAAGTTGGTCAAAGGCGTATTAGAATTCCATTTCAAAAGTGGTCAAGGTAGAAAAGGGAAAGTTCCAGAAAGGGGAGCTAAGAGCCATGGAGAAAACCTCAAAGAATCAGGGCCATAGCCAAAGACTATGTTTTCCTCTGGAGTAATGCCCAGGATACTGGAAGTGTCAGTAGTATTTTCCATGTATGATATTTTGTTCTCTGTTGACCTCTACACTTTTTAAAGTTGGAACATTCTTACATCACTTTCCAGATTGATTTCCTATTTCATAAAATGCATTCAAGATTTGAACTCTAATCCCAGAAACTGTCTTTACTCCAAATCTGTTGACATTTTGATTGCTATATGTTGTGACTTACATTCTTCAAAAATCTGTATTTGTCTGTCTTTCTCTTTTTAACTTCTCAATATTATGACACCACATATGTGCTTGTACATTCTATAAGGATTTAGATATAGTCATTATGTTGATATATTTATTATGACCGGCAGCAACAAAATAAATATGGATATCCAAGAGGTTCATAGATGTTTCTAACATATGCAATATTAGGAAAGATACAATTTTGAACTGTGGTGTTGAAGAAGACTCTTGAGAGTCCCTTGGACTGAAAGGAGATCCAATATATCCATCCTAAAGGAGATCAGTCCTGGGTGTTCATTGGAAGGACTGATGTTGAAGCTGAAACTCCAATACTTTGGCCACCTGATGTGGAGAGCTGACTCATTTGAAAAGACCTCGATGCTGGGAAAGACTGAGGGCAGGAGGAGAAAGGAACTAAGGAGGATGAGATGGTTGGATGGCATGACTGACACAATGGACATGGGTTTGGGTAAACTCCGGGGGTTGATGACTGACAGGGAGGCCTGGCATGCTGTGGTTCATGAGGTCACAGAGTCAGACACGACTGAGTGACTGAACCGAACTGACCTGACCTTAACACTAGTGATAAATAGAGACATTAAATTATTTTTTATAACAGCACACGATTAAACTTTTTCTTTTCTAAGAACTTGTTGTAATTTGGGAAACTCACTCCTAGCATATTCTCTGAAGTTAAATGCCAAATCAAAGACATTTAGAGAAATATAGAGGCAATATACTATTTATATTAATTTTTTATCCTAGAGTAATTGACTGTGAAGAGACTAACTAGGATGATTTTTTCTCATAAGAACGATTATCCTTGTGTAAATTTGCTTAAATAAAATTAATAAAACTTTGTTACGTTAGAATTTTCTACTTTTCTTTGCCAAAAGCAACAACATTGACTTCATGACATTTTCTCCTGTAGAAGATTAATGAACTCTTTGCACTTTACACACTGATTGAAAGGTAGAAAATATTGTTTAATATTGGTTCAATGCAATATTACTGGAAACTTAATGCCTCACTTTCATTAAGTTGAATGATGTTCTTTATTTGTTACTTTTTGTGAGAAAATAATAAAGAGTTGAAGTTGTAACTTTCTCTTAGTTTATCAAATGAGTTATGTTAGTGTTTTATAAAAATAGAAAATAAAATGAAATATGAATTTAAAAATTATTCAATAAATTGCTTGAGTCTCTCCAAATATGAAATTAATAAAACATCAGTGAAAATTACTCTATCTATATTCCTATTAAATTTATTATCTCCAGAAATTAGAAAAGACCAAATAATAAAGCCTAATTTTTGATGAATTATTTTTTAAGGAAAATTTAAAAATAAATCACAATAGTTCATGCATATTTTCTTATGAAACATGTACTATTTTGCTAGACTCATTTTAATACAGTATACCATGAAATAATGTTGGTAATACAAATATATCATTATATATAAAAACTGGTGAATGGAGAAACAAGACTGAAAAAGGGAAAAAAAATTGAATAATATATTTGAAGAGAATTCAGGAAATTAAGGAGTTATACAGAAGGAAACAAGAGAGGTACATAGAGAATATCTGAAAAAGCTACAATTTCAAGTATATTACTTATATATACAAATACTTTTTTAAAATATATCAAAATTTTTAAATATATCACATACTTTTAATTTAAGCTTCAGATGCTGTTACAGAGTTCTTGATTATAGGTATAAACTTGTAATGAGTACTTATATTTTTCCAAATCAGCGTTATTAAAAATAAGGTTTGCAGAGTTTAGGAGAAAAGGTCAAATATTTGATGCTAAATATATATACCCTCACAACCATTATTTCAATAAAGATATACAATATTTTTATCTCCATGAAGTGTTTAAGCATTATACTTAAGCATTGCCTTATTTGGAAAAGCCTATTGACTGTGACTGGTTATCCTTATGCTTTGATTTCTCAAGTTCAAGTCATTTTAGGCTTAGGCTTTGGTTTGCTTATGTAGGCAACTAATGCATTAGAGTTACCTCAGTTCGATGACCCCCATGTTTAATTTAATCTGTGGGAATTGCTTTTATGTGAAAACAAAGAATTCCATGGAGGCATGTCTATTAAAGTAGTATTTGTATTTGCAAGATTAAAAAAAAAAAAAGAACAACTTAAATGTTCTAGAGCAGAATGGAAAATTAAACCTTAAGGCTATACAGCAGTTAAGGGCAAAGACCCAGGAGCCGGACTGCCTGGTTCAAATTCTACATTTTTCATTTGCAGTATGACTATGGGCAATCACTGACCCTGTCTATAAAAAGGAACTAGTAATAGACTTTGCCTGGAGAATCCCAGGGACGAGAGAGCCTGGTGGGCTGCTGTCTATGGGGTCTCATAGAGTCGGACACGACTGAAGAGACTTAGCAGCAGCAGCAGTAACAGACTATCTACCTCATAGGAGTGTATTGAGAATTAAAGATAAAATATGTAAAATGGGTTCAAGTAAACATCTTGAATTAATAAAAATCATTTTATAATATAAAGAGTCTCAAGATAATTTTTACAACCCCATTTTACAGATAAGCAAATGACAGTCCAGTGAAGCTTATGTGCCTCAGAGAGGCAATGAGCCCAATATTCAGATGCTTCTACTACAAAGCTCCTTCACCACACCTTCTGTATTACTTATAATTGCTGAGTAGTATTTTACTGTATAACTTAAATTTTGTATTCACTCTCCTCTTAATGAACATAAGATTTTAAAATATTTTTAGATATAAGAATTCAGGCCTCAGAATTTTATGACTATTTATAATTTTTATTATATATATACACATATATATGTGTATTTTAATGAATATATATGTAATGATTTAGAGTCATAAATAGATAGTCGGACTATAAAGAAGGATGAACACAGAAAAAATGATGATTTGGAGCTGTGGTGTTGGAGAAGACTCTTGGGTGTCCCTTGGACTGCAAGGAGATCAAACCAGTCAATCCTAAATGATATCAATCCTGAATATTCATTGGAAGGACTAATGCTGAAGCTGAAACTCCAATATTTTGGACACCTAATGTGACAAGCCGACTCATTAGAGAAGACCATGATGGAGGGAGAGATGGTAGGTAGAAGGAGAAGGGGGAGACAGAGGACGGGATGGCTGGATGGCATCACCAGCTCAACGGATATGAATTTGACCAAGCTTTGGGAGATGGCGAAGGACAGGGAAGCCTGGTGTGCTGCAGTTTATGGGGTCACAAATAGTTGGATATGACTGCAGGACTGAACAGCAACACCAAATAGATGTCCATAAAATTTCTGTAGTGGAATTGGTGAGTATTATAATGAGGATAAAGTTGTCACAGAAAATTGCAGTTATTTTCTAATGTGGTTATAGTCTTTTATATTCTCACCAGCAATTTATGACCATTTAAATTGTTTCACAACCTTGCTAACCTGATATTGCCACATTTTTAATTTTAGCTCTTCTAGAGGGTTGATGAGATATTATATAGGGAAATATGTTAATTATCTTTTCATACATATTCAGACAATCATATTATATTTTGAAAAATGTCTGTTTATTTTTGTTTTCTTTTTCTTCTCTGCATTTTTATTGTGGACATCTAAGTGTTCTTTACATGTTTTGAAAACAAGTACTTGTTAAATACATATGTGTTGAGTATTTTATCCCAGTTGTAGTTTGCCTTTTAATGTGCTTAATGATAGGATTTGCAGAGCAGAATTATTTACTTTTAAGTCCCATTTATTATTTCACTTTTCACTGTGTTGACATTTTACTATGTTATTTATATAAGATTTATTATTTTTTAGCTTTTATATTTATATTTATTATCCATCTTAAATTTCTTATTGTACATAGATTTAGAAAATGTTTCAGCTTTTTTTTTTTTTTTCTATAAGGATATCCAAACATTACAGTATCAGATGTTGTAAAGATTTTCCTTTTTCCCATTGTATTACCTGGGTGTCTTTTTCAAAAATCAGTGTATATATATATATATATATATACTTCATAATTTTGATTTTTATATGGTTTCATTTATCCATTTTTGCCTGTGTGTATGTAAATACTGTAGATTTTTATTTTTTTACTTTATAGTAAGTTTTAACTTTTGTGAGTCCTCCAAATTAACCTTTTCCATCTTCAACATTTTTTGGACATTTTGGGTTTTTTTGGTTTGCAGAACAAGTTTAGAGTCAGTTTTTCAGTTAAAAAATGTTGAATTTTAGAATTAAACTTGCTGGTCAGTTTGGGAGAAATGACATCTTCACCATATTGAGTCTTCCAAATAATGAACAATATCCATTTTTATATTTATTTATATCATATATAACATTTGTTTCTGTATTTTAATAGAGATCTTACACATTAAGCATTGAACGTTAAGTGTTTTAAATGTTTTGATGTTATTTAAATGGCAGAATAAAATTTGATATATGTTTAGTTCAGTTCAGTTCAGTTCAGTCGCTCAGTCCTGTCCGACTCTTTCTGAACACATGAATCGCAGCACGCCAGGCCTCCCTGTCCATCACCAGCTCCCGGAGTTCACTCAGACTCACATCCATCGAGTCAGTGATGCCATCCAGCAATCTCATCTTCTGTCGTCCCCTTCTCCTCCTGCCCCCAATCCCTCCCAGCATCAGAGTCTTTTCCAGTGAGTCAACTCTTTGCATGAGGTGGCCAAAGTACTGGAGTTTCAGCTTCAGCATCATTCCCTCCAAGGAAATCCCAGGATTGATCTCCTTCAGAATGGACTGGTTGGGCCTCCTTGCGGTCCAAGGGACTCTCAAGTGTCTTCTCCAGCACCACAGTTCAAAAGCATCAATTCTTCGGCTCTCAGCCTTCTTCACGGTCCAACTCTCACATCCATACATGACTACTGGAAAAACCAGAGCCTTGACTAGACAGACCTTAGTTGGCAAAGTAATGTCTCTGCTTTTGAATATGCTATCTAGGTTGATCATAACTTTTCTTCCAAGGAGTAAACATCTTTTAATTTCATGGCTGCAGTCACCATCTGCAGTGATTTTGGAGCCCCCAAAAATGAAGTCTGACACTGTTTCCACTGTTTCCCCATCTATATTATGTTAGTACAAATAAATGAACTTTTTTTGTATACAGATCTTGTTTTCTGTAAAATTCATTATTTTTGTAGATTTCTTAAGGTTATTGTTTTTTCTTTCCAATCTGCAAACCGTTCTTTCTTTTATTACCTCATTACACTGTCTGAGGATTTCAGTCCAAGAGTGTTAAAAAAAATAAGAGAGAAGACAACATTTTCTTGTTTCAAAATTTAATAGAAAATCACTCATTCTTTCACTTCTAAGTGCAATGTTAGCTATAGGTTTTATGAATGAAGGGAGGGGGTTCAAAGGAATTAAACCTCCAGTTATAAACAAATGTCATGGAGATATAATGTGTAGTATGGTAATTAAAGCTGATAATATTTTATTGCATGTTTGAAAATTGTTGAGAGTAGATCCTAAATGTCCTCATCACAAGAAAAACAGTATATGGTGGTGGATATTAACTAATTTTGGTGATCATTTTGCAATATATACACACATTGGCTCATGTTGTACATCTAAAATTAATATAATGTTATGTGTCAGATATAATCCAATTTAAAAAAAAAACTGCAATGAGAGTGTAGTATATAAAACATGTAGAGTGAAGATTTCAAGGTAATGTTTAAAGCTGGTTTATGTATCTTTTAAAACTTTTGATGGAAAAATGTGTGTTGTAGGTGGTCAGTGATCTCTACAATGTGATATTCCATGTAGTACTCCATTCTAAACATTGAGAAATCCCAGTCTACTTTCTACTCTAAAAAGTTCATTTCTGCAGAATAACGTTTTAAAAGGCATTCTTCTGACTCTAAGGATTTGGGGATTAAGGAATATCTGTCCTTAGGTTTAATCTATTGCTGGCATTTCTTTCTATATAGCTTTTATAGATTTGATTTACTGAAAATGTTGAGCCCTACTTTGTTATTAGATTGCAGTGAAAAAAAATAACATTCTGAGCAGAATAAGTCACTCCATCACTGCCTATGACCAATGTTTACTACATAATGGAATTGGATTCATAATGACATGTGACAGAAAAATTTGCTTGCTTTTTAGGTCTAATCAGTACTACCATAGAGATTGACATCAGTATGATTCTCTTTATTTGTTTGCTTTTTTTATTAGTGTGATTCTAAAAGCATTTTTAACAAGGGACAGATGGCATATTAGGGATGTATTGGCCTTGCTATCGGAGCTCTAACCTTTCTTGCTGGGTGGCTTAGCTAATTTTAGGATTCTCATCCATAGGTTAGGAAACAAGGATGTTAAATAACATAGTGCTGTGAATTCCGTGGTGGTCCAGTGGTTAGGATGCTCTACTTTCTCTGCTGAGGGCATGGATTCAATCCCTGGTTTGGGAACTAAGATACTATAAGTCTCATTGTGCATACAAAAAAAAAAAATAGACATAAGGTACATGGGGCATGGAAATAAGATTAGTTATTCAAAGTAAACAAAATAATGTTTAAATAAATTAAGTAAACATGACATGGAAAGGCACAAATGACATTTATGGATTGAATTTATTATTTCCTTAAGCTGTTTTGTTTTTTTTAAGATTTGGCTCTCAGAAAACATTAAATAGAGTGATGATTTTTCTCACATCCTTTATTTCATGGAAGAAATGTAATATATTTGATATTTATTTTTAAATGCTTACTTGAATTCTCTAATGTAACTATCTGGACCTGAAGATTTCTTTAAGGGAAGGTACTAATTAGACCTTCAGTTAATTTACTATACATGGGACTATTTCAGTTCCGTTCAGTTAAGTTCATTTCAGTCGTCAGTCATGTCCGACTCTATGCAACAACATGAATTGCAGCATGCCAGGCCTCCCTGTCCATCACCAACTCCCAGATTTCCCACAAACTCTTGTCCATCGAGTCTGTGATGCCATCAAGCCATCTCATCCTCGGTCGTCCCCTTCTCCTCCTGCCCCCAATCCCTCCCAGCATCAGAGTCTTTTCCAATGAGTCAACTCTTCGCATGAGGTGGCCAAAGTATTGGAGTTTCAGCTTTAGCATCAGTCCTTCCAAAGAACACCCAGGGCTGATCTCCTTTAGAATGGACTGGTTGGATTTCCTTGCAGTCCAAGGGACTCTCAAGAGTCTTCTCCAACACCACAGTTCAAAGGCATCAATTCTTCGGCACTCAACTTTCTTCACAGTCTAACTTTCATATCCACACATGACCACTGGAAAAACCATAGACTTGACTAGATGGACCTTTGTTGGCAAAGTAATGTCTCTGCTTCTTAATATGCTGTCTAGGTTGGTCATAAGTTTCCTTCCAAGGAGAAAGCATCTTTTAATTTCATGGCTGCAATCACCATCTGCAGTGATTTTGGAGCCCCCCAAAATAAAGTCTGACATTGTTTCCACTGTTTCCCCATCTATTTCCCATGAAGTGTTGGGACCAGATGCCATGATCTTCATTTTCTGAATGTTGAGCTTTAAGCCAACTTTTTCACTCTCCTCTTTCACTTTCATCAAGAGGCTTTTTATTTTCTCTTCACTTTCTACCATAAGGGTGGTGTCATCTGCATATCTGAGGTTATTGATATTTCTCCTGGCAATCTTGATTCTAGCTTTTGCTTAGTATCTTTTTTCTAGTTTTATAAATTTGTGTTTTTTAATACATCTATAATTCCATGTATGTCGTATAATTTATTAGCATAAAGCTGTTCATAAAGTTGTCATAATATATTTTAAATACTGTAGTAATATCCCTCAGAGAAGGCAATGGCAACCCACTCCAGTACTCTTGCCTGGGAAATCCCATGGGTGGAGGACCCTGGTAGACTACAGTCTACTGGGTTGCGAACATTCAGATACAACTGAGTGACTTCACTTTCACATTTCACTTTCATGCACTGGAGGAGGAAATGGAAACCCACTCCAGTATTCTTGCTTGGAGAATCCCAGGGACAGGAGCCTGGTGGGCTGTGGTCTATGGATTCACACAGAGTCAGACACAACTGACATGACTCAGCAGTAGCAGCAGCAGCATTAATAGCTCTGGCTCCCCTGGTGACTCAGTATTAAAGAATATGCCTGCCAGTGCAGAAGATGTGAGTTTGATACCTGGGTCTGAAAGAACCCCTGGAGAAGTAAGTGGTGCTCCAATATGCTTGCCTGGGAAATCCCATGGACAGAGGAGACTAGCAGGCTACAGATCCATGAAGTGCAAAAAGAGTCACACAAGACTTAACAACTAAACAGTATCAGTCAATATCTCTAGTGATGGCTCTTGTTTTCTCTTTGGGTTTTTTTTTTTTTTTTTCAATTTTTTCTGTTGTTGTTTATCAGTCTAGCTAGAAATTTAAAAAATTTACTTTTTTCCCTAAACAATCAGATTTGAGTGTCTTTGAAATTCTTTTTCTTTCTCAATTTATTATTCTATTGATCTCTGCTCTTATTTTTATTGCTTACTTATTTCTTACATTAAGCTCAATTTACACCTTTTTCTTGCATCATAGGGTAGAAATTTAATTATTGACTTAAATCTTATCTTTTCAAAGTAAATGTTGAAATCTATACATTTCACTCAAAGTACTACTTTAGATGTATGATGAAAATCATATACAATGATTTTGATGTTGTGTTTAACTATTATTTATTTTGTAGTGCTGTCTGATTCTTATAATTTTTAAACTGATTTGTAAGAATTTGTTTGGTAAAAGAACTTCTGTTTATGATTTCTGTATGAGATACCATTTCACACCAGTCAGAATGGCTATGATCCAAAAGTCTACAAGCAATAAATGCTGGAGAGGGTGTGGAGAAAAGGGAACCCTCTTACACTGTTGGTGGGAGTGAAAACTAGTACAGCCACTATGGAGAACAGTGTAGAGATTCCTTAAAAAACTGGAAATAGAACTGCCTTATGACCCAGCAATCCCATTGCTGGGCATACACACCGAGGAAACCAGAATTGAATGAGACACGTGTACCCCAATGTTCATCACATCACTGTTTAGAATAGCCAGGGCATGGAAACAACATTGATGTCCATCAGCAGATGAATGGATAAGAAAGCTGTGGTACATATACACAATGGAGTATTACTCAGCCATTAAAAAGAATACATGTGAATGAGTTCTAAGGAGGTGGATGAAACTGGAGCCTATTATACAGAGTGAAGTAAGCCAGAATGAAAACCACCAATAGAGTATACTAATGCATATATATGGAATTTAGAAAGATGGTAATGATAACCCTGTATTCAAAAGAGACAGCAAATGAGACACAGATGTATAGACAGTCTTTTGGACTCCAACAATGTAGTTTCATTTCTCTATACCTCTTCTGTGTTCTGTTGCCATAGGTATTATTGCTACTTAAAATTTAAACCTCACAGTGTGTTGCTATCATAAAGGTCATTTTTAAGTTTCATAATAAACATGATATATGAATAAGTTTAGGAATATACATCATCACTTTTCTCTCTTTATTGTGCCTATGTGATTCAAGTACCAGTAACATTGTATGATCTGGGAGAGTGCTATAAATGTAGCATTAAAGTCCCCATCCATATGCACTGAATCAAAAGCTGTAGTTTGATAATATCTTCTTGTGCTAAATATGCATTTGAAAGATTTAGAATCATCATTCTAATTTACTTTGAAAGGAAATTTTTTGAAAAGCTAATAATCAATAAAGACTAATAAAATGAATTTTTTGGTACTATTGAAGCCATGGTGTTTCTGAGAAGGATGTTCTCATTTCTTTTGGTGAATAGTAGTTCTTTCACTTTAATGGTAGACTCCTTTATCAGTTTTTTTTTCAGGAGTATTTTTAGTTTAACTGGATCATACATCATTATCCCTCCTATAATAAACATAACAAGATTTCATTTCCCTAACACTTTTCCAGAGATAATTACTTGGTTTGCTACAGGGGAATTATTAGATTCTTATATAAATTTGTGGCAAAGGAAAAGATCATATTGTTTCTGAATTCTGTATTAAAATGCTTATAAATATCTTAGAGATAAAAGTCAACTGTCAAAAATTTATGTCCTGTGTGGTGACTTTTCATAAATGAAATTAGCAATCCACAATACTACATAACTGCAATCTAAAGGCTGAGATATTAGTCACCTAATGAATCAGGGGAGTAGCTGATACTCCCTGAAATATAAATAATAAAAGAAGACACAAGGCCGTTTTTCCACTATATTCTATCTTTGCAGACACAGACTATGAACCTGTCTCTTTGATAACATCCCTTATGATGCCGATATTCTTCTATCTCATGAAAGTTATAGAGGTGAACAACATTGCTGGACAGTGTCCTGCCAATCCCTTATCATGTCATTTGACAGTGCTGGTCTTCCTCTACGTGGCTTAAAAATTTAAAAGCCAGGGATTGGAGATATTTTTCAAAAGTTTGACATCTATCTTTATTAAATTCTTATGTGTTTTCTTCGAGTGTTCTGTGAACACATTGCTAAATGCTTATGTGTTTCTTAGAGTGTTCTGTGATGCTCTTCTATCTGTATGTGTCCTGAAAAAGCATGATGCACTGCATTTTCTTAGTTCAGTTCAGTTCAGTCGCTCAGTCTTGTCTGACTCTTTGCAACGCCATGAATCACAGCACGCCAGGCCTCCCTGTCCATCACCATCTCCCAGAGTTCACTCAGACTCAGGTCCATCGAGTCCGTGATGCCATCCAGCCATCTCATCCTCTGTCGTCCCCTTCTCCTCCTGCCCCCAAACCCTCCCAGCATCAGAGTATTTTCCAATGAGTCAACACTTCACATGAGGTGGCCAAAGTACTGGAGCTTCAGCTTTAGCATCATTCCTTCCAAAGAAATCCCGGGGTTGATCTCCTTCAGAATGGACTCTCAAGAGTCTTCTCCAACACCACAGTTCAAAAGCATCAATTCTTCGGTGCTCAGCCTTCTTCACAGTCCAACTCTCACATCCATACATGACCACAGGAAAAACCATAGCTTTGTTTGGACGGATCTTAGTCGGCAAAGTAATGTCTCTGCTTTTGAATATACTATCTAGATTGGTCATAACTTTTCTTCCAAGAAGTAAGCGTCTTTTAATTTCATGGCTGCAGTCACCATCTGCAGTGATTTTGAAGCCCCCAAAAATAAAGTCTGACAGTGTTTCTACTGTTTCCCCATCTATTTCCCATGAAGTGATGGGACCAGATGCCATGATTTTCATTTTCTGAATGTTGAGCTTTAAGCCAGCTTTTTCACTCTCCTCCTTCACTTTCAAGAGGCTCTTTAGATCCTCTTCACTTTCTGCCATAAGGGTGGTGTCATCTGCCTATCTGAGGTTATTGATATTTCTCCCGGCAATTTTGATTCCAGCTTGTGTTTCTTCCAGTCCAGCATTTCTCATGATGTACTCTGCATATAAGTGAAATAAGCAGGGTGACAATATACAGCCTTGACGTACTTCTTTTCCTATTTGAACCAGTCTGTTGTTCCATGTCCAGTTCTAACTGTTGCTTCCTGACCTGCATACAGATTTCTCAAGAGGCAGGTTAGGTGGTCTGGTGTTCCCATCTCTTTCAGAATTTTCCAAAGTTGATTGTGATCCACATAGTCAAAGGTTTTGTCAGTCAATAAAGCAGAAATAGATGTTTTTCTGGAACTCTCTTGCTTTTTCCATGATTCAGTGGATGTTGGCAATTTGGTCTCTGGTTCCTCTGCCTTTTCTAAAACCAGCTTGAACATCAGGGAGTTCATGATTCACGTATTGCTGAAGCCTGGCTTGGAGAATTTTGAGCATTATTTTACTAGCATTTGAGATGAGTGCAATTGTGAGGTAGTTTGAGCATTCTTTTGCATTGCCTTTCTTTGGAATTGGAGTGAAAACTGACATTTTCCAGTCCTGTGGCCACTGAAAATATCTACTGTGTGTGCCATTTTCTCAACTATATAAATGTATTTATTAAGAAAACATATTTGATCTTTTATAGGTATGCCAGAAAATTTGAAAGTTAGGAAAGATATAGACAACTATATTGGTCCAAATCAAGCAGACCCTGTCCCTAATCTCAGTCATAATAATCAGGTAGGAAGATAAACAAGAAAATAATTGAAAATATAATTAAAAAATAAAAAGCAATGAATTGAGAAATACTCACGGTTATTACAATTTGAAATAAATGAATATTTCCCCAGATCTGAAGAGTATATGCCATTTTTCACACTAAGGAAGCTTTAGGCAAATATATTGCTACTTCTCCATGAGCATGAAACAACAATAACAAAATATAGCACTGACAAGGCTATAACTTTCCTGGGAATTTACTGAAATATTAAAAATGGAAGGAAAAAATAAGATAGAAAATGAAGGTGTTTGATATATGTGACTCATGGCATATTTTCCAGTCATGGTGAGAATCTTATTTCTATATGCCTCCTGACACACAGCAATGGCAAGGCCAATTTATACAAAAGCAATGAAATTTTTTCACACATCTCTGTATCCAGGATCCCAAAACACCCCTCAGAGTTCAAAGAAAGAGAAATATCTTAAGTTTATTTCTTGTTTTAGAATCTCAATTCCAATTCTTACAGTTCTTCTTTGTTCATTGATTTGTTGTCTTGCTTTGTGGCCTAAGAATACCTTACAGAACAATTTTTAATAACACATTTTAGAAGTTCTGATACATTTCATACATAAAAAACTAGCATACTAGGTACAATAACAATCTAGCATATACATGTCAAGTTGGTCCTTCTTCGCTTCATTATTCATTTTAGCCATTTCTCTAGCTCAAGGACAAAAGAGCAGATTGGTCTGTTGCCTGATTTATCTTATTCTACATTCCCTATGATAAATTGCCCTAACAATAAAATACAGGTGCTTACAATGCAGTATATGACAAACACAAATATACTTCTCTGCAAGAACAGGATTAACACAAAGACAAAATGATTCTAAAATTCTGTAGTGAAAAAATTTCACTTATAATTTTACAAATATTTATCGATAATTCAGGACTCTGAAACATTTTCCTTTTCTCTTGGAATCTTTCAACCATCCCATCCCCTGAATTGTAACATTCTTGGAAGTTATTTTCATATCATAATGATTTTGATTTTTTTTAAATGTTTTCATTATGTAATAACAAATATATAGAATTAACTCTAATTTATTTAGTTTCTTTTTCAATATTTACTATATTTGTTTTATTCTCTTTAGTATATGATCCTCCAACTTTATCTGTTTACATAACCGTTTTTGCTATTTGGAGACCCTTGAAATTCCAGATGAATTTTAAGATGAATTTCTATTTCTGCCAAAACTTTAATTAGGATTTTTATAGGGATTCCATTGAATCTTTTCCAGTCTGTGAACTTGATGTCTTTCCGTCATTTTATGTCTTCTTTAATTTTTTCAGCAATTTTTACAATTTTCAGCTTTACAAATTTTCAGCTTTACAAAATTCAGTTTACAAATCTTTAAAAATCTTTCAACTCCTTGGCTAGATTAAATTCTAAGTATTTTATTTGATTTTTATTGCAAATCGAATTAATTTACTTTTTTTTTTTTTTTACATTGTTCATTAGCAGTCTATAGAACACAGTTGATATTTATGTACTGGTCTTGTATTCTGAAAAATTTGCTGTTTTTTTTTTTTTTTTTTTTTTTAGTTCTAACAGTTTTTTGTGGCATCCTTAGACTTTTCTAAATAGATCTTGTAACTTTATATGAAATAATTTTATCCCTTTGTTTCCAATGTGGAGTGCTTTTATATTATTTTCTTAACTAAATGCCATGGCTAGAATGACCAGAGTTATGGTGATTCAAAAGGATGAAAGAGAGAGCACCTTTTTTACATTTCTAATTTTGGAAGAAAAGCATTATCTTTCATGACTTAATACTAAGATGAAAGTTTTTCATACATGCTTTTAGTTTTGTCAAAGTTGTTTCTACTTCATGCAAGGATATTGAATTCTGTCAAATGTTTTTCTGAAACAATTGAGAAGATTGTAATTTTTTCCTCAATTCTATTAATGTGATGTTTTGCTTTGATGAATTTTTATATGCTGAATCATGCTTAATTTCCAGAGATAATACCACATGGCCATAGTATATATCCTTTTAACATTGTGCTTCATTTGACATGCTAGTATTTAGTTGAGGCTTTTTTCTTCAATATTAATCAAGGGTGCTGACCTGTAGTTTTATTGTAGTGTCTTTGTCTTGCTTTGATGATAGGATAATGCTTGCTTTCCCCTTCATGGATAATAGTCTTATTATGGTGAAGGAGCTTGCATAATTCAATGAAGTGATGAGCTATGCCAGGTAGGGCCATCCACAGCAATGGGTCACAGTGAAGAGTTCTAACAAAATGTGGTCCATTGGAAAAGGAAATGACAACCCACTCCAGTACTCTTGCCTGGAGAACCTCATGGGAAGGTGTTCAGTCGCTAAGTCATGTCCAACACTTTGCAACCCCATGGACTGCAGCATTCAAGGCTTCTCTGTCCTCCACTATCTCCCAGAGTGTTTTCAAGTTTCTGCAGTCCTTGGGTGTAGTCTCAAAAACAACAGGTTAATCTCAGTTAGTTTCCAAGGTAAACCATTCAGCATCACAGTAATCCAAGTCTGATGCTAAAGTGGCTGAAGTTGATCAGTTCTTTGAAGATCTACAAGACCTTCTAGAACTAACACCAAAAAAAAAGGTGTATTTTTCATCATAGAGGACTGGAATGTGAAAGTAGGAAGTCAAGAGATACATGGAGTAACAGGCAAGTGTGGCCTTTGAGTACAAAATACTCTGGACTTCAATAGCTAATTAGTTCAGAGGAGCAATTACTAACATAGGAATAAACCTTGAGTAAATTTAAAAGGGAAAACACTACTGAAGAATAGAGAGGAAGAAATTGAAGAAGATGGAGTGAGTCTATACAATCCAGTGGAGACCTGACACTAATAGAGGATAAAGGGATAGTAGGAAGATTGGGCGGAAAATCAGACTGCAGCACAGTTCTAAGAAAGGTTAAGCCAATTTGATAGAGAGTCCCTTAGCCTATGTGATTTGTTGGAGGAGTCCTGCTTCAGTAATGGGGAGGCAGGAATAGGCCTGAGTGAGTATCCTGGTATGCTCAGATATGGGCTGGAAGTAGTCAGCAGAAAGCAAGTCCTCAGCACGGACGTGCTCATAGACTCACAAAAGCAAGAATATGACTCAGTCAGCAATGCTCCCCACAGAAGGAGATCCGAACAATACGTTCTCATGGCTACCATATCTAAGATAATGCTTGTAGTCACCAGACACAGGATCTTCTTATTTCTTTGTCAGGGACACTTAACTTGAGGAGCACTGATAAGTTACCAGTTCAACACCCATCTATCTCAGCTTAGGCTTAGATTTGCAGACTATTCTCATTTTCGTGGTGGTTTAGTGTCTAAGTCGTGTTGAACTCTTGTTACCCCATGGACAGTAGCCTGCCAGGCTCCTCTGCCCATGGGATTCTCAGGCAAAAATACTGGAATGGATTGCCATTTCCTTGTCCAGTCCTCATTTTACTCCTCACCAAATTTCATCTTTTAAGTACTCCTCACATTTTTTAGCCTTTTGATGCCAAAATTCTATGCTTCTGCCTGTTTTTATAGATGTGTTCTTTAGAATTGGTAGGATAATTATTTCTTTCCTTTCAGACAGTGAAATTCCAATTGGGTATGGATGGATGCTCATACCAATATTTTAAGCTTATGTCAAGGAGTAGCACATAACCGTAAATGTTCACTTAAATCTACAAAGATAATTTTATAAATATTCATGACTAAGGTCCAAGATAGATATGCCTAAAATATATAAATAAAATCAGAAATTATTATATATTTTTTCCTGAGTGCAAATATAAATTTTGTTATTTAAAAATTGTTAACAGTTGCAAGAGAGTAACCACAGAACATTAAATCAACTATAGGGTCTATTTAATCATGCGACTCTACTACACAGGTCATACACTCATGAAAAGCCAAACCTGTCTGAAATACAAATACATGCCCAGAATATTATGATGGATTAACTGTCTAAAAGATTATTGTAAGAGAACACTAACTGCAAAAATAGAATTATAAAACCTAATACATCCAATTTATGTTACACAGCAATACATCATTTCTGTTTTGAGATTCTTCTATATATCCAAGTCCTCCTCAAGAATTTTGAATAAATGTATTTTTACATTTCTATAACTAAATGGGTCCACTTAAGTTATTTTTGTTATTGTTGTTCAGTTGCTTTGAGTTCAGTTCAATTCAGTCACTCAGTCGTGTCCGACTCATTAGGACCTCATGAATCGCAGCACACCAGGCCTCCCTGTCCATCACCATCTCCTGGAGTTCACTCAGACTCACGTTCACCGAGTCCATGATGCCATCCAGTAATCTCATCTTTGGTCGTCCCCTTTTCCTCCTGCCCCAATCCCTCCCAGCATCAAAGTCTTTTCCAATGAGTCAACTCTTCACATGAGGTGGCCAAAATACTGGAGTTTCAGCTTTCGCATCATTCCTTCCAAAGCAATCCTAGCGTTGATCTCCTTCAGAATGGACTGGTTGGATCTCCTTGCAGTCCAAGGGGCTCTCAAGAGTCTTCTTCAACACCACAGTTCTAAAGCATCAATTCTTCTGTGCTCAGCCTTCCTCACGGTCCAACTCTCACATCCATACATGAAAACAGGAAAAACCATAGCCTTGACTAGACGGACCTTAGTCGGCAAAGTCATGTCTCTGCTTTTGAATATGCTATCTAGGTTGGTCATAGCTTTCCTTCCAAGGAGTAAGTGTCTTTTAATTTCATGGCTGCAGTCACCATCTGCAGTGATTTTGGAGCCCAAAAAAGTAAAATCTGACACTGTTTCCACTGTTTCCCCATCTATTTGCCATGAAGTGATGGGACCAGATGCCATGATCTTCGTTTTCTGAATGTTGAGCTTCAAGCCAACCTTTTCACCCTCCTCTTCCACTTTCATCAAGAGGCTTTTTAGTTCCTCTTCACTTTCTGCCATAAGGGTGGTGTTATCTGCATATATCAGGTTATTGATATTTCTCCCAGCAATCTTGATTCCAGCTTGTGTTTCTTCCAGTCCAGCGTTTCTCATGATGTACTCTGCATATAAGTTAAATAAGCAGAGTGACAATATACAGCCTTGACCTCCTCCTTTTCCTATTTGGAACCAGTCTGTTGTTCCATGTTCAGTTCTAACTGTTGCTTCCTGACCTGCATACAGATTTCTTAAGAGGCAGGTTAGGTGGTCTGGTATTCCCATCTTTCTCAGAATTTTCCACAGTTTATTGTGATCTGCACAGTCAAAGGCTTTGACATAGTCAATAAAGCAGAAATAGATGTTTTTCTGGAACTCTCTTGATTTTTCCACAATCCAGCGGATGTTGGAAATTTGTATCCACTTTTTTGCAACTACATGTCATGCAGCACACCAGCCTCTTCTGTCCTCCAGTATCTCCCGGAGTTTGCTCAAATTCAAGTCTGTTGAGTCGGTGTTGTTATTCCATCATCTCATCCTCTTCTGACCCCTTCTCCTTTTGCCTTCAGTCTTTCCCAGCATCAGCTTCTTTTCCAAAGAATTGGCTCTTTGGATCAGGTGCCCAAAGGATTTGAGCTTCAGCTTCAGCAGCTTACATGACAATTCTCAGGAAAACAAAGTATGGTGTACCTTAGAATTGAGTTTAAATTTATTTAAAAAAAAGGAAGAAAAAAGTTCTAAACTTTACAATGCCTTCTTTCCCCCCAGCAATATGAGTAAAAACCAGTGAACACAAAATCTCTCAAACTGAAGTTTTTCCCATGGAATTGGCAGATGGTACTGTAAATGTAAATGTACACATTCTGTTTTTCTAGTAGAATGTTGTTGCTATTCAGTCACTAAGTCATGTCTGACTCTGTGACCCCATGAATTGCAGCATGCCAGACTTTTCTGTCCTTCACTATCTCCCAAAGTTTGCTCAAACTCATGTCCATTGAATTGATGATGCCATCCAACCAGCTCATCCTCTGTTGCCTGCTTCGTTTGCCCTCGATCTTTTCCCAGCATCAGGATCTTTTTTCAATGTGTCAGCTTTTCTCATCAGGTGAGCTTCAGCTTCAACATCAGTCCTTCAGTGAATATTCTGGATTGATTTCTTTAGGATGGACTGATTGGATCTCCTTGCAGTCCAAGGGACTCTCAAGAGTCTTCTCCAGCACCCCAACTCAAAAGCATCAATTCTTCAGTGCTCAGCCTTCTTTATGGTCCAACTCTCACATCTGCACATGACTACTGGTTAAATCATAGCTTTGACTCTACAGACCTTGTTGGCAAAATGATGTCTCTCATTTTTAATATGCTGTCTAGGTTTGTCATAGGTTTTCTTCCAAAGAGCAAGTCTCTTTTAATTTCATAGCTGCACTTACTGTCTGCAGTGATTTTGGAGGCCAAGAAAATAAAATCTGACACTGTTTCCACTTTTCCACATCTATTTGCCATAAAGTGATGGGACCAGATGTCATGATCTTAGTATTTTGCATATTGAGTTATAAGCCAGCTTTTTCACTCTCCTCTTTCCATCAAGAGGCTCTTTAGTTCCTCTTTACTTTCTGCCATTAGATTGATATCATCTGCATATCTGATGTTGTTTAAATTTTTCCTGGCAGTCTTGATTCCAGCTTGTGAGTCATTCAGGCCAGTGTTTCACATAATGTCCATTGCATATGTGTGTGAAAGTCACTCAGTCATGTCCAACTCTTTGCAACCCCATGCACTATACAGTCCATGAAATTCTCCATGTCAGAATATTGGAGTAGGTAATCTATCCCTTCTCCAGCAGATCTTCTAGACTCAAGAATGGAACCAAGGTCTCTTGCATTGCAGGCAGATTCTTTACTAACTGAACTATCAGTGATGAATACTAAAAAGTCAAAGAGTTTAGTAACCCAAAATGGTTAATACAGCTTGCCTTTGAAAGATTTCAATCAATGAGGAAAGAACAAAATTCAGTATTAAATCAAAAAGGAAAATATTTACAACTTTGGAAGTATTAAGTAAGAAGTCCTCATTTTTATTACAGGAAATTTAAAAAAATAATTATTTCCATAAGAACAGTAAAAAAAAAAAAAATAATATTTAAAGCCCCAAATAAATGCAAATGCCATGTGATAAAACACTTGTGAAAAAACTATTCTCTGCTCCTAAAATACAAAAAACAAAAAAGTCAGTAAAGAATTATTCCCATTGCCCTACTGTTAAAAGAATCAAGGACTGAGTATTTTGATAGTTGATGTTGTGGAATGAATTACTGTTTATTTGCTTATGATTTTTCACTAATTACTGGGCCATTTATTGTGGAAAAGATGATGAATTGATGAGCACAATCCTAGCACTATGATTTCAGCTGTTTCTCCTCTAGGTTTGCTCTGTGAGTTATTCATGGTCATTTTCCCATTCAACAAAACTCTTACACTGCATAAATTTACAGACTTTAATACACAATTATTCTGCATGGAATTATTATTGTCATAAGCCTCTATTTAATGTAATATAACTGGGCAACCTTTATTTAAAGTAACTGTGCAACTCTGTGCTTACAGTGTCAACTCCTGCCTACCATGTTGAACATTCCATAGAATATGGTTTCTAACATAACTTTCTGCTTAGCACTATAATTTCGTTACATAACAGAATTCCTGACTGAAACCCAGGTTGCTTGTTGAACACTGGCCTATGTCTGTGCTTATTTGCCTTGAGATTCTGGGTCTTGTCCTAAATTCGTTTTCTGAATGGGATTGTCTTCTAAATGTACACTTATAAAACTATCAGTGAAGTTTCCCTGGTTTCTCAATAGGTAAAGATTCTGCCTGCAATGCAGAAGACCTGGGTTCAGTCACTGCATTGGGAAGATACCCTTGAGAGGAAATGGAAACCCACTCTAGTATTCTTGCCCACGGACAGAGGAGCCTGGCAAGCTACATTCCATGGGTTCACAAAGAGTCAGACATGACTGAATGACTATCACTTCATTATCAGTGAATATTTTGAGACTTTACCTAGCATTTCCTGAAACCTATTCCCAGACACAAAATTCAACTCCTGGATCCTGATACAAATTACAGCCACTTTACACAAGGGATTCCTTGGTGCCTCAAAAAGTAAAGAATTTGCCTGCAATGCAGGATACCCAAGTTCCATCCTTGGGTTGGAAGATCCCCTGGATAATGAAATGGTTTTCCACTCCAGTATTCTTGCCTGGAGAATTCCATGGACAGAGGAGCCTGGTGGGCTACAGTCCATGGGTCACAAAGAGTGGGACAGGAAAGAATGACTAACACTTTCATTTACTTTACACACTTTATGTTTTACCAAATTGTCCATCCTTTCATGAGTCTGATAAACTTGACAAGTTTACAAGTTCTAAATGCTAAAGTAGTTTTAATATAAAATACAATTGGATATAAAAGTATTAAGAAGAAGAATAGTATGAAAGGGAATAGAACCAAATGTTTATTAGAAGCATACAATGATCAATGATTTGTAGGGAAACTTACATTATACCCTCTAAAGCAATATTATATATGTAATTTAATGCAATATGAAATGGCAAAGCAAATAATAATATTACATGAGGTCAGGGAGCAAATAAAGACAGCTAGGCACCAGAGCTTCCCAGAAAAATAGGCACTAAATTTATTACCTGTTGACAAAGAAAAAGAAAATAGAAGAGGAAGGATGTGACCTTCAAGACACAGTGATTACACTTAGTGTGGGCAGCTGTGACCCGGCACACTAAGCACAGCCAAGAGAAGTTACCCAACGTCTGAGGTCAGGGGCAGCAGCCGAGAGTGCCAGGCTGTGACGGTGCAGGAGCTGCCGAGAGGAGCTACCCAAGTCTGAGGTCAGTGGCTGCCTGGAGGAGACACCCTGCATCTGAGGTCAGGGGCAGTGGCCAGGAGGAGCAACCTGAGAAGTGGTGGCTGCACGGGCATAAGAGGGCCTAGAGGAGCTATCCCACGTTGAAGGTCAGGAAGGGCGGCGGTAAGGAGATACCCCTCGTCCAAGGTAAGGAGCAATGGCTGTGCTCTGCTGGAGCAGCTGTGAAGAGATACCCCACACTCAAGGTAGGAGAAACCCAAGTAAAATGGTAGGTGTTGCAAGAGGGCATCAGAGGGCAGACACACTAAAACCATACTCACAGAAAACTAGTCAATCTAATCACACTAGGACCACAGACTTGTCTAACTGAATGAAACTAAGCCATGCCCGCAGGGTAAATCAAGATGGGTGGGTGATGGTGGAGAGGTCTGACAGAATGTGGCCCACTGGAGAAAGGAATGGCAACCCACATCAGTATTCTTGCCTTGAGAACTCCATGAACAGTATGAAAAGGCAAAATGATAGGATACTGAAAGAGGAATGACCCAGGTCAGTAGGTGCCCAATATGCTATTGGAGATCAGTGGAGAAATAACTCAAGAAAGAATGAAGGGATGGAGCCAAAGCAAAAACAATACCCTGTTGTGGATGTGACTGGTGATAGAAGCAAGGTCCAATGCTGTAAAGAGCAGTATTGCATAGGAACCTGGAATGTCAGGTCCATGAATCAAGGCAAATTGGAAGTGGTCAAACAAGAGATGACAAGAGTGAACATTGACATTCTAGGAATCAGCGAACTAAAATGGACTGGAATGGGTGAATTTAACTCAGATGACTATTATATCTACTACTGCGGGCAGGAATCCCTCAGAAGAAATGGAGTAGCCATCATGGTCAAAAAAGAGTCCAAAATGCAGTACTTGGATGCAATCTCAAAAATGATGGAATGATCTCTGTTCGTCTCCAAGGCAAACCATTGAATATCACAGTTATCCAATTCTATGCCCCAACCTGTAATGCTGAAGAAGCTGAAGTTGAACAGTTTTATGAAGACTTACAAGACCTTTTAGAAATAACACCCCCAAAAGATGGCCTTTTCATTATAGGGGACTGGAATGCAAAAGTAGGAAGTCAAGAAACACCTGGGGAAACAGGCAAATTTGGCCTTGGAACACGGAATGAAGCAGGGCGAAGACTAATAGGGTTTTGCCAAGAAAATGCACTGGTCATAGCAAACACCCTCATCCAACAACACAGGAAAAGACTCTACACATGGCCATCACCAGATGGTCAACACCGAAATCAGATTCATTATATTCTTTGCAGCCAAAGATGGAGAAGCTCTATACAGTCAACAAAAACAAGACCAGGAGCTGACTGTGGCTCGATCATGAACTCCTTATTGCCAAATTCAGACTCAAATTGAAGAAAGTAGGGAAAACCGCTAGACCATTCAGGTATGACCGAAATCAAATGCCTTATGATTATACAGTGGAAGTGAGAAATAGATTTAAGGGCCTAGATATGATAGATAGAGTGCCTGATGAACTATGGAATGAGGTTCATGACATTGTACAGGAGACTGGGATCAAGACCATCCCCATGGAAAAGAAATGCAAAAAAGAAAATGGCTGTCTGGGGAGGCATTACAAATAGCTGTGAAAAGAAGAGAGGCAAAAAGCAAAGGAGAAAAGGAAAGATATAAGCATATGAATGAAGAGTTCCAGAGAATGGCAAGAAGAGATAAACCTTCTTCAGTGATCAATGCAAAGAAATAGAGGAAAACAACAGAATGGGAAAGACTAGAGATCTCTTCAAGAAAATTAGAAATACCAAGGGAATATTTCATGCAAAGATGGGCTCGATAAAGGAGAGAAATGGTCTGGACCAAACAGAAGCAGAAGATATTAAGAAGAGGTGGCAAGAATACACAGAAGAACTGCACAAAAAAGATCTTCATGACCCAGGTAATCATGACAGTGTGATCACTCATCTAGAGCCAGACATCCTGGAATGTGAAGTCAAGTGGGCCCTGGAAAGCATCGCTATGAACGAAGCTAGTGGAGGTGATGGAATTCCAGTTGAGCTATTTCAAATCCTGAAAGATGATGCTGTGAAAGTGCTACACTCAATATGACAGCAAATTTGGAAAACTCAGCATTGGTCACAGGACTGGAAAAGGTCAGTTTTCACTCCAATTTCAAAGAAAGGCAATGCCAAAGAATGCTCAAACTACTGAACAATTTCACTCATCTCACACACTAGTAAAGTAATGCTCAAAATTCTCCAAGCCAGGCTTCAGCAATATGTGAACCGTGAACTTCCTGATGTTCAAGCTGGGTTTACAAAAGGCAGAGGAACCAGAGATCAAATTGCCAGCATCCGCTGGATCATGGAAAACGCAAGAGAGTTCCAGAAAAAAATATATTTCTGATTTATTGACTATGTCAATGCCTTTGACTGTGTGGATCACAATAAACTTTGGAAAATTCTGAGAGAGATGGGTATACCAGATCACATAACCTGCCTCTTGAGAAATCTCTATGCAGGTCAGGAAGCAACAGTTAGAACTGGACATGGAACAACAGACTGGTTCCAAATAGGAAAAGGAGTACATCAAGGCTGTATATTGTCACCCTGCTTATTTCACTTATATGCAGAGTACATCATGAGAAATGCTGGACTGGAAGAAATACAAGCTGGAATCAAGATTGCCAGGAGAATTATCAATAACCTCAGATAGGCAGATGACACCACCCTTATGGCAGAAAGTGAAGAGGAACTCAAAAGCCTCTTGATGAAAGTGAAAGAGGAGAGTGAAAAAGTTGGCCTAAAGCTCAACATTCAGAAAACAAAAATCATGGCATCCAGTCCCATCACGACATAGGAAATAGATGGGAAAACAGTGGAAACAGTGTCAGACTTTTTTGGGGGGGCGGCTCCAAAATCACTGCAGATGGTGATTGCAGCCATGAAATTAAAAGACGCTTACTCTTTGGGAGGAAAGTTATGGCCAACCTACGTAGTATATTCAAAAGCAGAGACATTACTTTGCCGACTAAGGTCCGTCTAGTTAAGGCTATGGTTTTCCCTCTGGTCATGTATGGATGTGACAGTTGGACTGTGAAGAAAGCTGAAAGCTGAAGAATTGATGCTTTTGAACTGTGGTGTTGGAGAAGACTCTTGAGAGTCCCTTGAACTGCAAGGAGATTCAACCAGTCCATTCTTAAGGAGATCAGTCCTGGGTGTTCTTTGGAAAGAATGATGCTAAAGCTAAAGCTCCAGTACTTTGGCCATCTCATGAGCAGTGTTAACTCATTGGAAAAGACTCTGATGCTGGGAGGGATTGGGGGCAGGAGGAGAAGGGGCCGACAGAGGATGAGATGGCTTGATGGCATTACTGAGTCTGAGTGAACTCCAGGAGTTGGTGCTGGACAGGGAGGCCTGGCGTGCTGCGATTCATGGGGTCGCAAAGAGTTGGACACGACTGAGCGACTGAACCGAATTGAACTGAATGAATGCAAACCGTTTTCACATAATTTAACCAATGATTTATAATCTTTTTTCTCTATATATACTGAAGTTAAGAAACTCCTTCTATGACTCTGTTTTGGTAATATGATAGGCTGTAGGATCCAGTGTTATTTTTGCATATTATTGGAACTTTTTCTATAGTGTATTTGGAAGATAATTCCAGGTTCCTTGATTTTTGTAAATGAGAGTATCTGTGTAATAAATTATAGTTTCTGTTAAAAAAAATAAGAAACTTGATAAATTTACTTAACCTGTAATACATTTTATATTATTTTTATGCCTTTTAAATATATTCTTGTTTTGCTATTTAATTTTTTTTGAATTCTAGACAATTATTTTTAAAATGAGATATAACTGGTTCTTCATAGCTAACATTTTCTTAGCTGTTACTTCATAACAGATTGTGCTAAGCATTATATATAACATGTGAGAGAGTTAATTCTTAGGTAGGTTGCTAGGAAGTCTGGGTCCTGAAAAGGAGAAAAGGACAAACATTTTTTTCCCTACATTCTTTAGTCTTAGTCACTAAAACTTTTTTTTTCTTCTCTTTTCTTTAATCCCAGAGCTGATGATTACAAAACAAAACATCTCATCTTAAACTCTTTACTAAGTTTATATAACAAGAATAAATCCTGTTTTAGGACATGTTTCTCCTTCTTAAGGACTGCTCACTAAGCCTGATATCTTAAAATATACATTGTGGGAGTAGGTCTGTTAAGATCTTTCTATTGTTAGTTCTAATCCTGTCATCTTAAAATGTAAACTGTGGGAGTGGGTCTGGTAAGATCTTTACAACCTTGAAACATTCCTTGATTTGCCCATAATAACTAACTGATTAAGAAAAGGATTTAGAAAAGGGAGAGGAACCAGAGATCAAATTGCCAACATCTGTTGGATCATAGAAAAAGCAAGAGAGTTCCAGAAAAACCTCTGCTTTATTGACTATGCCAAAGCTTTTGACTGTGTGGATCACAACAAACTGTGGAAAATTCTTTAAGAGATGGGAATACCTGACCACTTTACCTGTCTTCTGAAAAATCTGAATGCAGGTCAAGAAGAAACAGTTGGAACCGGACATGGAACAACTGACTGGTTACAAATTGGGAAGGGAGTATGTCAGGGCTGTGTTTTGTCACTCAGCTTATTTAATTTACATGCAGAGTATATCATGAGAAATGCCAGGCTGGATGGAGCACAAGCTGGAATAAAGACTCCCAGGATAAATATTAACCTCAGATATGCAGATGACACCACCCTTATGGCAGAAAGCGAAGAACTAAAGAGCCTCCTGATGAAAGTGAAAGAGGAGAGTGAAAAAGTTGGCTTAAAACTCAACATTCAAAAAAGTAAGATCATGGCATCCAGTTCCAACACTTCATGGCAAATAGGTGGGAAAACAATGGAAACAGTTAGAGACTATTTTTGAGCACTCCAAAACCACTGCAGCCATGAAATTAAAGGATGCTTATTCCTTAGAAGAAAAACTATGACCAACCTAGTCAGCATATTCAGAAGCAGAGACATTACTTTGCTGACAAAGTTCCATCTAGCGAAAGCTTTGGTTTTGCCATTAGTCATGTATGGATATGAGAGCTTGACTATAAAGAAAGCTAAGTGCTGAAGAATATATGCTTTTGAACTGTGGTGTTAAAGACTCTTGAGAATCCCTTTGACTGCAAGGAAATCAAACCAGACAATCCTAAAGGAAGTCTGTGTTCGATAGTCATTCAAAAGACTGACACTGAAGCTGAAACTCTAATACTTTGGCCACCTGATGCAAAGAACTGACTCATTGGAAAAGAATCTGATACTGGGACGGATTGAAGGCAGGAGGAGAAGGGAATGACAAATGATGAGATGGTCGGATGGCATCACCAACTCGATGGATATGAGTTTGAGCAAGGTCCGGGAGTTGGTGATGGTCAGGGAAGCCTGGCGTGCTGCAGTCCATGGAGTCGCAAAGAGTCTGACACGACTCAGATACTGAATTGAACTGAATAACCAACTAAAAAAGTATATAGCTCCCTTGCTAAGACTAGTGAGAGGGCACTCTCTGACCCCTTCTCATGTCTATGTCACAGGCTTTCTTGTCCTTTTTCTCTGTAATAAAACTTCTGCCACAGAAAAGCTTTGAGTTGTCAAGCCTGGTCCCTGATCCTGAAGCTAAATCTTCTTCTTTTGAGATCTCGATTCCTACACCATTCACAGTAAGCTATCACATGTGTAGATACATACATATAATTTTAAAAGACGCTTACTCCTTGGAAGAAAAATTATGACCTACCTAGATAGCATATTCAAAAGCAGAGACATTACTTTGCCAACAGAAGTCTGTCTAGTCAAGGCTATGGTTTTTCCAGTGGTCATGTATGGTTGTGAGAGTTGGACTGTGAAGAAAGCTGAGCGCCAAAGAATTGATGCTTTTGAATTGTGGTGGTGGAGAAGACTTTTGAGAGTCCCTTGGACTGCAAGGAGATCCAACCAGTCCATTCTGAAGGAGATCAGCCCTGGGATTTCTTTGGAAGGAATGAAACTCCAGTACTTTGGCCACCTCGTGTGAAGAGTTGACACATTGGAAAAGACTCTGATGCTGGGAGGGATTGGGGGCAGGAGGAGAAGGGGACGACAGAGGATGAGATGGCTGGATGGCATCACTGACTCGATGGACTTGAGTCTGAGTGAACTCTGGAGGTTGGTGATGGACAGGGAGGCCTGGTGTGCTGCGATTCATGGGGTCGCAAAGAGTTGGATACGACTGAGCGACTGAGCTAAACTGAACTGAATTATATTTTGATAGAAATAGTGAATATGAGTTTTCTTATTTTATAGATGAGGAAAATAAGGCACAATAATGCTAAACAAAGTCACCAGGCCTTTTTTAGTGGGTAATGCTTTTGCAAATCAGAGTTTTATATTTTGATCATGTATTACTATTTTTTCCTCAAGGAAATATGGATTTCATCCAAGGAAAAACAATTGCATAGAGAGAAAGAGAAAATTATGAATGAAGCCAATTAGTGATAAAAATGTCAGAACTTGTAAATAGGACATTTTTATCATATGCATGATTTCCATGAATTTCATATAAAATTACATATGAATATGTAAATATTCACCTCTAGTTATAATATGCATTCAGGCTGGATGTAAGTTTAATTTATTCTTTTATTAAAGAAATATTAATGAATAATATTAAGAATCTAGGGGATTCTGGATTTACCTACATTTCAGAATAATTTTTTAAAAAAGTTGCACAATAGAAGCTAATGATTTTAAAGCAAGTACTATTGAGACTTTATATTAGTAAGGGAAGATATTAAAATCTTATATGTGCTTATATCACACACAGAAGTTTAACTTCAAATTTTCTAAATTTCCTTATAAATGTTGCTATGTATATGCTTAAACCGCAAAAAAGAGAAATTTAGTTAAAATGTTTCAACATTTAAATTAAACCAAATACATTCAGCATATATTTTGAAATAAATTATTGCACATCAATTTCTAAAGTATTGTGAAGCTAACCACAGATGAAAATAGGTTAAACTGTTATGTAAATATAAAACATGGATTTGTGTTTTTTGTGAATCTGAGTGTTTGTTTTGTTTTGTTTTTCTTTCTGAAGTAATTTAGTGAATAGAGAGACTGTTCAACTAATAGCATCTTGTTCTTCAGTTCCCTTTCTACCGCTTGAAATGGTAGGGTATATTTCTTAATATGAATAATATTGTCATTAAAGAATGACATAGATGCTTAG
The DNA here is from genome assembly GCF_032405125.1 of Capricornis sumatraensis. Classification (NCBI taxonomy): domain Eukaryota; kingdom Metazoa; phylum Chordata; class Mammalia; order Artiodactyla; family Bovidae; genus Capricornis; species Capricornis sumatraensis. Next base: position 12,824,913 of record NC_091084.1, read on the forward strand.
TAAAATTATCATTCTAAACAAATAAACTATATATTATGCCTTCATATATGTCAAGTAAATTCTTTATGGATCAGACATATTATATCAAAGGCTTCCCTTGTGGTTCAGCTGGTGAACAATCCACCTGCAATGCAGGAGACCTGGGTTTGATACCTGAGTTGGGAAGATCCCCTGGTGAAAGGAAAAGCCACCCACTCCAGTATTTGGGCCTGGAGAACTCCATGGACTGTATAGTCCATGGGATTGCAAAGAGTTGGACACAACTGAGTGACTTTCATCTCACTTATAACAAAGAGCAAACAATTTTGTGCTAATTTGTTCTACTACAATGAATAACAACAAGAACAACAAAAATAATGATAATTAGAATTGGCACATTGAATAGAAATGGATTCAAATTGAGAGTCTGGAAGAATTTTGTTAGTATATGTGTCTTTTAAACTTCCAATGATTTATCATGGAAAGTAGAGTCAGATATTAAAATAATCTTCTCATTTGTTTTTTTACTCAAATTATTTTACTCTCTGTGCCTGAGATGATCAGTTGGAACATAGCTGGTTTCTAAATTAAATTTGACAATCTCCATCCTTTACCCAGTGAGCTTTGTCCAGTTGTCTTTTTAGGGGTTATTTCTAAGATATTTGGAACTATCCCTATGGTTTTGAGATTTTGCATATATTTTCTTTTTCACATTTGCTTTATTTGGGATTAATTACATATATTGCTTATACTTCTACTGTTTTGGAAATTGTAACATAGTTTTGTTTAATCTCTTTAATTTTTATACTGCATATTTAGGTTAAATGAATAAGTAATATGTTCATGTTCTTACAGAAAAAGAGAAGATTAAAATATTTTATTCAAGTGTCCTTAACTGTCCTTTATCACTGCTTTCCACTTTTCAGTTCTAATATTAAAGTTAAGTGACTAGGCTGGTAAAACAACCTGCCCGCCAATGCAGAAGATTCATGAGATGCCCTCTTCCGGGATATATTCCCAACCCAGGGATCAAACCCAGCTTTCCACATTGCAGGTAGGCTCTTAACTATCTGAGTCACCAGGGAAGCCCAAAGTTTTAAACATAATCTGCAACTTTTATTAATTTATATTGTGTGGTAAGAGAATATACACTGTGTTATTGAATTCTTTGAAATTTGTAGCTAATAGTTTTATGGCACTGTGTGATTTCTATTTTGGTAAATGGTCCAAGTGCCCCTGGAAACACAGATAAGCTCAAGTATTCTATATAAGAGAATTGACTTTCTCTGGTAGCTCAGCAGTAAAGTATCCATTCAAGCAGGGGACTTGAGTTTGATCCCTGAGTCAGGATGATTCCCTGGAGAAGGGAACAGAAACCCTCTCTAGTATTCTTGCCTGGGAAATTCCAAAGACAAGGGAGCCTGGCGGGCAACAGTCCATGGGGTTGTTAAGAGTCGGACATGACCTAGGGACTATACCAGCACCAGCATAAGTAAATTAAATAAATTTGAACAATCTTATTTAAATCTGGTACATTCTTAATGATTTTATTTCTACTTATCAGTTATTGAAAGATCATCTAAAATCCTCAATTATGATTCCAGTATATGATGATTATTTAATATTCTTATAAGATGTCAGTATTCAAATCACTTGTAGAAATGGTCTATTAATTGTGTATTTTTCTCACTTTTAAGATATTCTCATAAATTTTCCTTGAATTTTGAATATTGTGGATTAATAAAAAAAAAACTTGGAAAGAGAGATATTAAATGACTTATCTTTTCTTAAAAATGCTTAATATTTGAATTTAGCCTTTCTAGGGTCTGGCCATCACTTTTAAGAATCATCCTTTCCGAAGCTTCAAATAAAAGTCGTGTACTCACAAAGTCCCTGCCACTTTGTCAGAGTTTCAATATTTTTCTTGCCCCCCAAATGCTGAACTTACTATTCAGCTCTTTTTTGCTTCCTAGATAGATTTTACTTTCCCTGTTGTTTTATAGTCTTGCTCTGCACATGCTGAACTTACAGCTTAGAGTGATTTGTATGTATATCACATTTATGAACTTCTCTGCATTTCAGTCTTCTCCAGGGTTTTGTCCCTTAATACTAGCCACTTTACAATCCCTAAACTTAGATCTTTATTTTCTGAGCCCAGAATGATTGCTGTTTTCCACTTTAATTTTCTTTCCCTTTGCACTAAGATTTAGAGAAAATGCTGTTAGAGGAAAAAGTGATGTGAAAATAGAGCTCATTCCATGTGTTGCTTTTCTTTCAGTGACCATGGTGATCAAATCATTCATGCCTGATTTTTCTCCAGAGTCTTCACTATTTTAAACATTTTTATAATATGTATTTTGCTCAAATTTTATTATTCTTCTGTGAGAAAGCTAGCCTAGTATAGTTATTTCATTTTGTCCAGTGCCAAAAATATCTTTTAGAAGAAGTTTTAATCTACTCTCTTTAATCAAAAATTTTTCATGACTGTAATTGACTATTGTGAATGGTTTGAGGCAAAGGTTTCAAATTCCTTATTCTTTATCTTGATAGTCATTTCCCCCAGCAATGTTTCTTTTCTGATTCATTCATGGAGATACACCTATATCTTCATTTTTCTTCTTAACCTCATTATGGAAATTGCTTTTGCAACCTGCAATTTTTATATTCTTTAAAATTGTTGATGATGTTATAATATTCAATGTTATGGCCATATCATATATTTACCAATATCCTATTGTTAAGAATTTGTGTGGTTTTCAATTCTTTTTCATTCATGTTTTCTGAGTATAATTTTTCATATTTGTATTTCTTTTCAGTGCATAATAAAACATCCTGATCCTATCTGGCTATTTGATAGTTTATTTGTAATGCTAAAATGCCCAAAAGAAATACTTATTTAGCAGTATGAAAATTACCTATTTTCTGGGTATTATCTTTTTTCACTTTCTGGCAATTAGATTGAGAATAAAAATTATTAAACTTGTAGTTACATTGCTTTTAGTTGTGTGTTAAATATATGTTCAAATCTTAAGAGAACTTACTTTGCTTTAAATCTATTAATGATATTTTAGGAAACTTATAAATATGGGAAAAATAAATAAATAAGATATACCATCTCTAAGTATACACTTGACCCACTCTATTTACAGAGACACATATAAGTGAAAGAATTCCATGTATGTGACAAGTCTACATAGCATATTATACGGACCTTCTTATCCTCGGGGTTGTTTCTGCTGCCAATTTCCATTGTTCTTATTCTGTTATCCTGGAGTTTAGGCCGTCAGGATCCATGGAAATTCTCTGATTTAAATGATTTCCTTACTAACTCATTGTGTGTGTGTGTGTGTGTGTGTGTGTGCATTTTAAGAAATCTTTTTAAAATTTAATTTTTATTGAAGTAGAGTTGTTTTCAGTTCAGTTCAGTCGCTCAGTCGTGTCCGACTCTTTGAGACCCCATGAACTGCAGCACGCCAGGCCTCCCTGTCCATTACCAACTCCCGGAGTTCACTCAAACTCATGTCCATCCAGTCAGTGATACCGTCCAGCCATCTTATCCTCTGTCGTCCCCTTCTTCTCCTACCCCTAATCCCTCCCAGCATCAGAGTTGCTTTACAATGTTATTTTAGTTTCTGTGGTACAGGAATGTGAAACAGTTATATATATATATATATATATATATATATATATATATATATATATACACACACACACACATATAGATCCACTCTTTTTTTTTTTTTTTTTAAGATTTTCTTCCCATTTAGTTCACCACAGAGAACTGAGTAGAGTGTCCTGTGCTATACAGTAGGCTCTCACTAGCTATCTATTTTATATATAGCAGTGTGCATATGTCAATCATAATGTCCCAATTCATCCCACACCCCCTCTTCCTTCCCTTTGTAACCATAAGTTTGTTTTCTACATTTGTGACTCTATTTCTGCTTTGCAAATAACTTCATCTGTACCATTTTAATAGATTCCTCATACAAGCATTATTATACTATATTTGTCTTTCTCTTTCTGACTTACTTAACTCTGTAAAAAATCACGCGGCCCATCCATAATTCCAGCAAGTGATATAATTTTATTCCTTTTTATTTGTTGCTGTTTTTTAGTTGCTAAATTGTGTCTGACTCTTTGTGACCCCATGAACTATAGCATGTCAGGTTTCCGTGTCCTTCACTGTCATGGAGTTTGCTCAAACTCATGTCCATTGATTTGGTGATGCTATTCAAGTATCTCATTCTCTGTAAATTCCTTCTTCTCCTGCCTTCAATATTTCCCAGCATCAGTTTTCCAAAGGGTCTTTTCCAATGAGTCAGCTCTTCACATTAGGTGTCCAAAGTTTTAAAGCTTCAGTTTCAGCATCAGTCCTTACAAAAAATATTCAGGGTTGATCTTATTTAGGATGGACTGGTTGGATCTCCTTGCAGTCCAAGGGACCCTCAAGAGTCTTCTCCACACCACAGTTCAAAAGCATTGGTTTTTCAGCACTCAACCTTCTTTATGGTCCAACTCTCATATCCATACAATACTACTGGAAAAGTCATAGCTTCGACTCAGATTCAGTTCAGCTCAGTTGCTCAGTCATGTCCGACTCATTGAGACCCCATGAATTGCAGTACACCAGAAAGTAGGGAAAACCACTAGACCATTCAGATATGACCTAAATCAAATCCCTTAAGATTATACAGTGGAAGTGAGAAATAGATTTAAGGGCCTAGATTTGATAGATAGAGTTCCTGATGAACTATGGAATGAGGTTCATGACATTGTACAGGAGACAGGGACCAAGACCATCCCCATGGAAAAGAAATGCAAAAAAGCAAAATGGCTGTCTGCAGAGGCCTTACTAATAGCTGTGAAAAGAGAGGGGAAAAGCAAAGGAGAAAAGGAAAGATATAAGCATATGAATGCAGAGTTCCAAAGAAAAGCAGGAAGAAATAAGAAAGACTTCTTCAGCAATCAATGCAAATAAATAGAGGAAAAGAACAGAATGGGAAAGACTAGAGATCTCTTCAAGAAAATTAGAAATACCAAGGGAACATTTCATGCAGAGATGGTCTCGATAAAGGAGAGAAATGGTCTGGATCTAACAGAAGCAGAAGATATTAAAAAGAGGTGGCAAGAATACACAGAAGAACTGTACAAAAAAGATCTTCATGACCCAGATAATCACAATGGTGTGATCACTCATCTAGAGCCAGACATCCTGGAATGTGAAGTGAGTGGGCCTTAGAAAGCATCACTATGAACAAAGCTAGTGGAGGTGATGGAATTCCAGTAGAGCTATTTCAAATCCTGAAAGATGATGCTGTGAAAGTGCTGCACTCAATATGCCAGCAAATTTGGAAAACTCAGCAGTGGCCACCGGACTGGAAAAGGTCAGTTTTCATTCCAATCCCAAAGAAAGGCAATGCCAAAGAATGCTCAAACTACCGTGCCCGAAGCAATCAAATGCAAAGCCAATAGTAAAATGGAAGGACCTCCTCTCCAAACAATGAAAAGATCCCAACCCAATATTAACTGGCGGTCGAGGGGCTGCTTGTATTTTTCCACAGGATGCCAATTCGCCAATTTGGATCCCCAGGCACCAAGTTCCCCCATTGCTTCGAAGGGCACTCTTCTGCCCCTGCCGCCACCGCATGGAACAACCGCGCACCGGGAGTCGTGGGCGGGGCCAACCTGTCTGCTGGGGCCCAGTGCACTGCTGAGCCTGAAGCTGCTTCAGTGAGGGAGAGAGGGCGGCAACCTGGTGCCCGCCGGCAGGAGAGGCAAGATAAGCATCGAGATCCCAGCGGGACTGACAGCTGCTGCAGCACGAACTCTGACCAGAAAATGATTTTACTTATTCTATTTTAGCTTGTCTACCCTCTCATGTTTTTCTCTTTGTTAACGATTAGGGAAAACTTAGTGTTCATATGAATTACACAGGTGGACTTAATGCAGTGTCTTGTAAACAATGTATGCTCTCATCTTGTTAAGATTTAAGATGATCAAGACGGTTTGTGGGCTTACTAATTTTAGGGAATTCAGCTTTAATAACAACAACTATTACTGTTACTGTTACTTTGGCAGCAATTCATTGACTCAACAAGTGCAAATGCCCAATATGTTGAAAAATCATATTTTAGGTGTTTGGAATAGCTCAGATATTAATTTAGACTTAGGGAAACTTCACAATCAGATACAGACCTTGGAACACTCTCGACTGGATTTTACTGCAGCAGGAGCTGCTAATGACTTTTTCCACACCTTCTCTAATTTTATTTCTGGAAAAAACATCCTGTCTAATGTCTTCAGTTTTGTTGCTGTTGGTGCTTTAATTTTGCTTCTCTTAATCATTCTTCCTTGTATTGTCAGGATTCTTTGGCAGAGCATTCAGAAGCTCTCAACTGACCTGCACCTGATTAAATTAAACAAAAAAGGGGCATATGCCAGAGGGCCAGCGTGAGGAACTCCGCCTATGGCAAAAGTCATGAGGAAGGAGGCTTGGCATACGCAAAGGCGTGATCAAGCCTCAGGAAACACCCTGTTCCTGAGCATCTACCCCAAAACCAGAGTCTGTTTTATGCTCTCACCTACACCTCTGACTTTATGGGGGGCTCTCCCATAAAGAAGAGAAGGAGTTAACTTGCAGCTCCAAGGCAATAAAAATTCCTGGGCGTGACAAGAGTGTTTCAGCTTACGGACTCCTCTGAAGGTTATCTAGCCTACCTATATAGGTTCGTCCGGCCACATGTGATTGTTTACAGCCTTCCATTCTGAGAGGCATGAGATGTTTTAGACTTACTAAAGGCAAATTCTTTGGGGGAGTTGGAAATTATTAGTATAATGTGTTGGTTAGGAATTATATTGGTGAAGGGTTTTTCATTTGTTGTGCCAATAATTGCTGCTAATTCCCTGCTCTGGGTGGGACAAGGATGTCTCAGGTCAAACCTCTCTGCTGACAGACTAGCTTGTGTGACAGGATTATCCATACTGCTGCCACTATGCACATGATTGTTTACTACCTGTTAACCATAAATAGCACAGAGAGATTTGGAGCATTTTGAGAGTCTTAATTAGCATAGGGCTTTTTCTTCTTGTTGAGTCAGTGATTGCTATGAGGCCTCCATATCCTTAGGCACCTGGAAATATATTAATCAATGTATTTGGAATATAGAAAAGGAAATATAGTAGTTTTTAAGGTTAGCAATACTAGACTTTTTGAGTTAATGAATTTTCTCTTTTGTAATAGATCACTGTACTTTGTTATAAATCACTGTGTCCTTGCTATGTAAAATGTAACTTTATCACTATCTTAAGACTAAATAGATCTTAAGGGGGACATTGGTGAAAGGATTTTCATTTGTTGGGCTGATGTTTGCTGCTAAATCTCCATGTTTCCTGCCCTTATAATGAATATAACTAGCATATAGGAGAAATAAGTATTAACCTTTAAGCATATAGGAGAAATAAGTATTAACCTTTAAGATTAATCATGTTAACCTTGGGTTAAATAAATTCCTTTCTTGATTGTAACTCACTGCACCCTCACCCTATAGGAATGCAACTTTATTTGAAGGGTGGTGCCTGGTTTAAGAAAAAACACCCTTGGAAAAAATAAGTTTTTTTGTTATCAGAAAGAAAGGATCATAAAATGTCAGCAGATCTCATGGCCAGAAGATGATGTAATATCCCTAAGACCTTTTTTTTTTTTTTAATAAATTTATGTGAAGCACCTGATTTTGATAAAGGTCATGACTGCTGACCCCCACATGACTCTGTATTCATCCTTATGTGCAACAAAAGGTATATAAGCAAACCCAAAAATAAAGAAAACTGATCAGTTTCTGGAAAGACTGATTCCCCCATGTCGTTCTTTCTTGCTCCTCATTTTTTTTTGCCTGAATTCCCATCTGGAGCATGGATGCTATTCCATGTAATCCAAGTTATTCAGCCTCTTTTCTCCACTAATCTTCCTACTACACTATCCATTTATAATCTCTCTATATATCTGTGATTAAATATGTATTTTTCCAAGGACACCGACTCCGTCCCCACCTTCGAATCACCCTGGATCCACTGGGGCTGGACCCCGGTGCTATTGCACAATTGGATTCATCTCACACACTAGTAAAGTAATGCTCAAAATTCTCCAAGTCAGGCTTCAGCAATATGTGAACCGTGAACTTCCAGATGTTCAATCTGGTTTTAGAAAAGGCAGAGGAACCAGAGATCAAATTAAAAACATCCCCTGGATCATGGAAAAAGCAAGAGTTCCAGAAAAAAAATCTATTTCTGCTTTATTGACTCTGCCAAAGCCTTTGACTGTGTGGATCACAATAAATTGTTGAAAATTCTGAAAGAGATGGGAATACCAGACCACCTGACCTGCCTCTTGAGAAATCTGTATGCAGGTCAGGAAGCAATAGTTAGAACTGGACATGAAACAACAGACTGGTTCCAAATAGGAAAAGGAGTACATCAAGGCTGTATATTGTCACCCTGCTTATTTAACTTCTATGCAGAGTAGATCATGAGAAACGCTGGGATGGAAGAAGCACAAGCTGGAATCAAGATTTCCGGAAGAAATATCAATAACCTCAGATATGCAGATGACACCACCCTTATGGCAGAAAGTGAAGAGAAACTAAAAAGCCTCTTAAATGAAAGTGAAAGAGGAGAGCGAAAAAGTTGGCTTAAAGCTCAACATTCAGAAAACGAAGATCATGGAATCTGGTCCCATCACTTCATGGGAAATAGATTGGGAAAGAATGGAAACAGTGTCAGACTTTATTTTTTGGGCTCCAAAATCACTGCAGATGGTGACTACACCCATGAACATAAAACACACTTCAGTTAAGTTCAGTTCAAGTCAGTCGCTCAGTCGTGACCGACTCTTTGCGACCCCATGAATTGCAGCACGCCAGGCTTCCCTGTCCAGCACCAACTCCCAGAGTTCACTCAGACTCAAGTCCATCGAATCCGTGATGCCATCCAGCCATCTCATCTTCTGGCGTCCCCTTCTCCTCCTGCCCCCAATCCCTCGCAACATCAAAGTCTTTCCCAAGGAGTCAACTCTTCACATGAGGTGGCCAAAGTACTGGAGTTTCAGCTTTAGCATCATTCCTTCCAAAGCAATCCCAGGGTTGATCTTCAGAATGGACTGGTTGGATCTCCTTGCAGTCCAAGGGACTCTCAAGAGTCTTCTAACCACCACAATTCAAAAGCATCAATTCTTTGGCACTCAGCCTTCTTCACAGTCCAACTCTCACATCCACACATGACTACTGGAAAAACCATAGCCTTGACTAGACAGACCTTAGTCGGGAAAGTAATGTCTCTGCTTTTGAATATGCTATCTAGGTTGGTCATAACTTTTCTTCCATGGAGTAAGTGTCTTTTAATTTCATGGCTGCAATAACCATCTGCAGTGGTTTTGGAGGCCGAGAAAATAAAATCTGTCAGTGTTTCCACTTTTTCCCCTTCTGTTTGCCATGAAGTGATGGGACCAGATGCCATGATATTGTCATCTTGTTTATTTATCTTATATGCAGATTAAGTAAGTAAGCAAAAGTCATTCAGTTGTGTCCGAATCTTTGCGACACCTTCGACTATACATTCCACGGAATTCTCCAGTCTCAAATCTGTTCCCTTCTCCAGGGGATCTTCCCAAGCCAGGGATCAAACCCAGGTTCCAGATTGTGGGTGGATTATTTATATGCTCAGCCACCAGGGAAACCCTGGTGTATATACAGAGTACATCATGCAAAACACTGGGCTGGATGACTTACAAGCTGGAATCAAGATTTCTGGGAGAAATATCAGCAACTCAGCTATGCAGACAATACCACTGTAATGGTAGAAAGTGAAGAGGAATTAAAGAGACTATTGATAAGGGTGAAAGAAGAGAGTGAAAAAGCTGGATTAAAATTCAATATTCCTATTTATGATTAAGAAATATTCCATTGTATATATGTATCACATCTTATTTATCCATTACTGTCAATGGACATTAGTTTGCTTAAATGTCCTGTTTATTACAAATAGTGTTGCACTAAACAATGGCGAGCACATATTCTTTCAAATTATGGTTTTCTCTGTCCAGGAATGTGATTGCTGGGTGACATGGTAGCTCTGTTTTCAGTTTATAAGGAATATCTATACTGTTCTCTAGTGGTCTAGTGGTTTTCCCTACTTTCTTAAATTTAAGTCTGAATTTGGCAATAAGGAGTTCATGATCTGAGCCACAGATAGCTCCTGGTCTTGTTTTTGTTGACTGTTTAGAGCTTCTCCATCTTTGACCACAAAGAATATAATCAATCTGATTTTAGTGTTGACCATCTGGTGATGTCCATGTGTAGAGTCTTCTCTTGCATTGTTGGAAGAGGTTGTTTGCTATGACCAGTGTGTTTTCTTGGCAAAACTCTATTAGTCTTTGCTTTGCTTTATTCCGTACTCCAAGGCCAAATTTGCCTGTTACTCCAGGTGTTTCTTGACTTCCTACTTTTGCTTTCCAGTCCCCTATAATGAAAAGGACATGTTTTGGGTGTTAGTTCTAAAAGGTCTTATAGGTCTTAATAGAAACATTCAACTTCAGCTTCTTCACCATTACTGATTGGGACATTTACTTGGATTACTGTGCTACTGAATGGTTTGCCTTGGAAAAAAAACAGAGATCATTCTGTCATTTTTCAGATAAGGCAGAGTAACCAGAGATCAAATTGCCAACATCTGCTGGATCATTCAAAAAGCAAGAGAGTTCCAGAAAAAACATCTATTTCTGCTTTATTGACCTTGCCAAAGCCTTTGACAGTGTGGATCACAATAAACTGTAGAAAATTCTGAAAGAGATGGGAATATCAGATCACCTGATCTGCCTCTTGAGAAATCTGTATGCAGGTCAGAAAGCAACAGTTAGGACTGGACATGGAACAACAGACTGATTCCAAATAGGAAAAGGAGTACATCAAGGCTGTATATTGTCACCCTGCTTATTTAACTTCTATACAGAGTACATCATGAGAAACTCTGGGCTGGAAGAAGTACAAGCTGGAATCAAGATTGCCGGGAGAAATATCAATAACCTCACATATGCAGATGACATCACCCTTATGGCAGAAAGTGAAAAGGAACTAAAAAGCCTCTTGAGAAAAGTGAAAGAGGAGGGTGAAAAAATTGGCTTAAAGCTCAACATTCAGAAAACGAAGATCATGGCATCCCATCCCATCACTTCATGGTAAATAGATGGGAAAACAGTGGAAACAGTGTCAGACTTTGTTTTATGGGGCTCAAAAATCACTGCAGATGGTGACTGCAGCCATGAAATTAAAAGATGCTTACTCCTTGGAAGAAAAGTTATGACCAACCTGGAGAGCATATTGAAAAGTAGAGAGATTGCTTTGCCGACTAAGGTCCATCTTGTCAAGGCTATGGTTTTTCCAGTAGTCATGTATGGATGTGAGTGTTTTACTGTGAAGTAAGCTGAGTGATGAAGAATTGATGCTTTTGAACTGTGGTATTGGAAAATACTCTTGAGAGTCCCTTGGACTGCAAGGAGATCCAATCAGGCCATTCTAAAGGAGATCAGCCCTGGGATTTCTTTAGGAGGAATGACCCTAAAGCTGGAACTCCAGTACTTTGGCCACGTTATGCAAAGAGTTGACACATTGGAAAAGACTCTGATGCTGGGAGGGAACGGGCGCAGGAAGGAAAGGGGACGACAGATGATGAGATGGCTAGATGGCATGCCTGACCCGATGGATGTGAGTTTGAGTGAACTCCGGGAATTCGTGATGGACAGGGATGCCTGGCGTGCTGCGATTCAAGGGGTCACAAAGATTCACACACGACTGAGTGACTGAACTGAACTGAACTGATACTGTTCTCTATAGCAATTATATCAATTTACCTTTCTACTAACTGTGCGTGCTTCCCAGGTGGCACTAGTGGTAAAGAACTTGCCTGTTAATGGAGGAAACATAAGAGACCTGTGTTCAATCCCTGTGACGGTATGATGCCCTGGAGGAGGACATGACAACCGTCTCCAGTATTCCTGCCTGGAGAGTCCCGTGGACAGGATTGTCAGGTTATAGTCTATAAGGTCACAAAGAGTTGGACATGACTGAAGCGGCTTAGCATGCAGTAATCACACAGCATGCATGCACCAACACTGTAGGAAGGTTTCTTTTTTTCCACTCTCTCTTTAGCTTATATTGTTTGTAAATTTTTTTTGTGATGGCCATTCTGAATGATATGAGGTGATACCTCATTATAGTTTTGATTTGCGTTTCTCTAATACTTAGTGATATTGAGAATATTTTCTTGTGTTTGTCAGTCATCTGCATGTCTTCTTTGAATAAATGTCTATTTATATTTTCCACCCGTTTTTTGATCTTATTTTTTATTGAGTTATTTGTATATTTTGGACTTTAATCTTTTGTCTGTTTCTTCGTTTGAAAATATTTTCTCTCATTTCTTTTCATTTTGTTTATGGTTTCCATTTCTATGCAAAAGCTTTTAAGTTTAATTAGGCCCCATATCCTACACCACATGTCTACTGATTAGGTAGAAGTTTTGACATAGAATTTTTAAAGATTGTATATGGTAATTAAAATTATAGTAAAGAAAATACATTTTTTGGCATTCTGTATGTAGCGTCTGCTCTGCCCTAACTTACTTCCTTAGTTTAACCTGATATATCAGGGTATATTGATGCTGTATTATATATTAAAACTTATATCTTGCCATAATACTGCTGATACACTTCCACTATCACTTAATTGCATTTAAAACTGCAAAAATTTTAAAAATATTCTGTTTGTTTTTACATTTATTTGATGACAAAATATAATATATGGAAAAATACGACATATTATTTTTCAGTTCAGTTCAGTCACTCAGTCGTGTCCGACTCTTTGAGACCCCATGAATCGCAGCACACCAGGCCTCCCTGTCCAGCACCAACTCTCGGAGTTCACTCAGACTCACGTCCATTGAGTCAATGATGCCATGCAGCCATCTCATCCTCTGTCGCCCCCTTCTCCTCCTGCCCCTAATCCCTCCCAGCATCAGAGCCTTTTCCAATGAGTCAACTCTTCGCATGAGGTGTTCAAAGTACTGGAGTTTCAGCTTCAGCATCATTCCCTCCAAAGAAATCCTAGGGCTGATCTCCTTCAGAATGTATTGGGTGTAAATATTTGTAGCCTCAGAGCACACAGTGTATTAAATAACAAGGTATTATTGTGTATTTCACTGTAACTACAAATACTTGGCATACGAATAGTACTGCTTTTTAAATTCCAATTCAGAATTTTGAAAATTATTTGGCTCCAAGGATTTATAAAATAATAGCGATTATCTAACTTTTTTCTTTCAAAGTGCCATTAGTACCATTTTCTGTCTGTGGAAATTTGTCAATTAAATTTTTTATTACTAGCTAATAATTTATGGAATTAGAATATAAATGAATCTTACATCAGAGGACTTTGTGAGGAAAATAAATGAGGCACACACACTTTAAATAATTCATGATATATAAAAATATTTATATCAAATTTTTTATTCTAGTCATTGTTTGTCTCTTTTTCCTTCCAGTCCTTCCTTCACTATTCATTGCCACATTTTATTAAAAAAAAAATTCAATCAGCTATTTATCATTTTTTAAATTCATGAGGTCTAAGCTGTATTTTTGCTATCTTATATTCTCATATATATGCTTATGTTTACAGAATGCCAGTATAAACTAGAACTTTTCCCTATTAGCAATGTTACAATTTCCAACCAATCAATTCCATAATTGATCAAGTAATTGAGAAGTTGTAATACTAGGAAGGATTATGTGTAACTAGTTCATTTAATTAATTTATTTCCAACTGTAGTTTTTAATGGATCTCTTGGCACATGTAATTTTTAGGTACACTTTGTTATTATTGAATATCTCTTAACCTATCATTGTACGAATGAAAGCAGGTGATTACAATAAGAGGTACTTGAAAAAATTCCAATTAAAATAAATCGAATAAATATGTTATAAAATAACAAATATAATTAAATTCTTTAAATAATTGCATAAACATAAGAATCTGTATGGCTCATAAGTATGCATGAGTTGGTTTTGCATCAGAAACTTCCTGTAGTAGTGGTAGATGAATACACTGAGAAATATTGACAACCAGTGATGCCATAAGGTAAAACTCACATGGGAAAATGCTTATATTAACACATGAATCAATAACCTTGTTGGAGATGTCAAACTGTGAAACTAAAAACCCTTTTCAAATGCTCTGGGGAGTATTTAACCTTCATTGCAGAAATTCACAAAAACCAAATAATAACTAAATTTGAAAAAAGAAATAGTAATGCTGTCGATGAACATATAGATTAGCAAGTAAGTATTTCATAAAGCTCTTTCAGATAAAAATCCAGAATATTATTTAAGTAATTGTGAAAAGGCAAAGAGAAGCAATTAAAGAAAACACAGAAAATAGAATAATTTTTAAAATTTTTAACTAGTCATTACTGATGTAAAAAAGTCACTTAAAAATGAGAGAATGAAAAGAGAAAGAGAGTGTGGGAAAGTGGGGGAGAGAATGAAATTGAAGTCTCATTGAACTAAATTTCTTTTAAGCTTTCTTGTCTCCTAAATGCAGAGCTCCTTCTCAAAGAATTGTTTTTTCTTTATTTGTTAAACTACTCTAAAAAAAGTCACTGCTTTAGGTCAACGTCTTTGAAATTTACATTTCTAAGTTCTGTTTCCCAGACATCTGAACTAAGTGCTTACTGAACCAGTTTTCATATAAAACTTACATGTCTTCTTTATGTAGTAGATGTTCTATTTATTTACTGGTTAAAGTGCAAGGTCATCATATACAGACTGAAGATAAAGCCAGATAAATAATTTGCAGAGTCCAGTATAAAAATGACTATTTAGGGTACCTGATTCTGATTATGAATTTCAGTACAGTGACAGCTGAGCCCTAAACTGAGTAGTGAGTGAATGAAAGTCGCTTAGTCATGTCCGACTCTTTGCGACCCCATAGACTATACAGTCCATGGAATTCTCCAGGCCAATATACTGGAGTGGATAGCCTTTCCCTTCTCCAGGGGATCTTCCCAACCCAGGGATAGAACCCAGGTCTCCCAGATTGCAGGTGGGTTCTTTCCCAGTTAAGTAGAGGCCCCATCTAAAGGGAGAGACTTGTGGGGCTGCACATTCATGAAGCACATTCATGAAACAGATCCCATCCAAGAGATATCTTCTTGACATAAGAGGTTCAAATGAAAACATCTATAGCCATGCCATGAAACATGGAAGCCACTAGCTATGTGTGCACCAAGCCACTGAGCACCTGAAATGAGGCTACTGAAACTGAGAAACCATCATTTAACTAAAACTTACATTTGTAAATCAAAAAAAGTAAAATTTAATTTCTGATAAATTTTAATTTTTTGACAGAATTATATTTTATTTTAAAACTGAAAGTTTCATGTGTAAATTGAGATGAGATGTTAAGGTTAAAAGTATATTATGTTTCAAAGACTGAAACATGTAGTATGAAAACAGGGAGGTTCAATATCTCAAGACATTTTGAAAATTAACTCCATATTGTAATGACAAAACTCCACATATATTGAGTTAAATAGAATATTTAAATAACTTAACTTTAAAAATTTTATTTTTTAAATTTAAAAACCAGAAAATTTAAAATCATGTGTATATCATACATTATTTTTCTATCTGAGAGTATTGATATAGAGATATAAAGAACTCAGGAAAGAACAAACCTAAGGTTTGTTAGTTTGTTTCTTAGGTTTGTAAATCATAAACAGTATTTCCTTGAATTTTACTTTTCTCAGCAGTCTTATAATGGAGAGGGCAGTTGAAGAAATTCAGTGTACTGTAGATTTCAGAGAACTGGCATTGTACTGACAGAATTGAGATTTACATAATGTCTTTGATATCTTGATGAAATAAGAAAGTCTGCAAGGAGAAAATGAAAGAAAAGAAAAAATAATCAGAGGGTATGAATTGAAAGAGAAATTATGAGATTATAAGAAGCAAAAGAAATGGAAAATTTTGAAACAGTTTCTGTTCCAGTTTCAGCTGCGGTGGCTGGTGGCATCTGTGGACTCAGTCATGTCTGATTCTTTGTGATCCCATGGACTGTAGCCCACCAGGCTCCTCTGTTGATGGGATTCTCCAGGCAAGAATACTGGAGTGGGTTGCCATTTCCTTCTCCAGCTGAGGCTGGTGAGCATCTACAAATAGCTTGGTCTGAGTCAGGGAAACACTTTAAATACTGGATTTAGATTTCATTGTGATTATTCTCAGACAGGCATAACATTACAGCCTAGACTTTTGAGAAAGCAAGTGCCTAATTCAATAAGAGTAATGGCTTCTGTATTATTCACTTGGATATGATGCAATTATTGGGAAGCCAGACTGTATTTGATACATAAAAAGCACTTTTCAAACTGGAGTCTGGTGTGACCTTGAAATGCAGGGGTTTCACCAGACAAACTATATATTACAATTTTGGTAATCCATATTAAACTTGGAAGTAAGCAATAGTATTCTGTTTGTAAAATGACAAGAGAACTGTAAGGGGTATATTTTTGCCAGTATTACCCTGGTGTTTCACAGCAAAAAAAGTTCCAGAAAAAATGCAAACTGCTATTTTCAAAAGAATCATTTGACTCCAGCCATTTTGAATCCTAAGAG
This sequence comes from Capricornis sumatraensis, assembly GCF_032405125.1. Taxonomy (NCBI): domain Eukaryota; kingdom Metazoa; phylum Chordata; class Mammalia; order Artiodactyla; family Bovidae; genus Capricornis; species Capricornis sumatraensis. The sequence continues at coordinate 12,841,603 of NC_091084.1, forward strand.
AATTATGCCTTCTAAATGTAACTATTTAAGCAGTGGTAAATCAATATGAAATTATTAAAAATGTTTCATAAATAGTTTATATCATAGTTATTTCTAGTGTGATAACTATTTATTTACTAATGTGTCAACTATTTTCATTATTGTCACCATCATCATCATTTGTATTATCATATATTGTTTTTTTGTTGTTGCTCAGCCAGTTTAGTCCAACTCTATGTGACCCCTTGGACTGCAGCACACAGGCTTCCCTGTCCTTCACCATCTCCTGGAGCTTACTCAAACTTATGTCCATTAAGTCAGTGATGCTATTCAATCATCTCATTCTCTGTTATCCCCTTCTTCTCCCGCCTTCAATCTCAGCATCAGGGTCTTTTCCATTGAATAGGCTCTTCACGTTAGGTGGCCAAAGTATTGGAGCTTCAGCTTCACCACCAGTCCTTCTAATGAATATTCAGGACCGATTTCCTTATGGATATCCTTGCAGTCCAAGGGTCTGCTCCAACACCACAGCTCAAAATCTGTGTTCTTTGATGTTCAGTCTTCTTTATGGTCCAATTCTAACATCCATACATGATCACCAGAAAAAACATAGCTTTGACTAGACAGACCTTTGTCAGCAAAGTGATGTCTCTGCATTTTAATGTGCCATCTAGGTTTGTCATCCTTTGCTTCCAAGGAGCAACCTTTTTTTTTTTTTTTTAAGAAGCAACCTTCTTTTAATTTTGTGACTACAGTCACCATGTGCAATGATTTTGAAGCCCAAGAAAATAAAGTCTGTCACTGTTTCTATTGTTTCCCCATCTATTTGCCATGAAGTGATGGGATCAGATGCCGTGATCTTAGTTTTTTCAATGTTGAGATTTAAGACAGCTTTTTTCAATCCCTTCTTTCATGTTCATCAAGAGACTCTTTAGTTCCTCTTCACTTTCTGCCATAAGTGTGATGTCATCTGCATATCTGAGGTTATTGATATTTCTCCTGGCAATCTTGATTTCAGCATGTGCTTCATCCAGCCTGGCATTTCTGTGTTTTTAATGGCCAATGAATGATGTTGGTATTCATACTCCATAACCACAAATATGTGAATAATGTTAGACACTTATTTGGGGATAATGCTACTTCCTTCATCCTTCGGCAACATATTCCTTTAACCTTCTAATTTAATTTTCTTGATGCAGTATTAGAGCACATGATTTTACATTAAAAGATAACAGCTTTAGTATTAAATGGATAAAACATATTTTTAAGACTTTTAGAACTTTAAAAAAACCTCTTCCAAGTATTGCAGAATTCTTTAGCATTGATTTAGTTTGAAAAAATTCATTAGCAATAATAATTTTTCTTTATTAAATTCTATTTTCTGTATATTTCTATGTAGACTGAACAGTAAATGGAAAATAGAATATAGTCCAGTTATTTTTTTTTCTTTTATCAGTGGCTTTTATAAAAAAATAATTAAGTACATGTGGTGTAAAGAAAGTTAATCTTGACTAAAACTATTAAATTTCCCATGTGCTTTGTGAGATAAATTGCTTCAGTCATGTCCAGCTCTTTGTGACCCTATGGACTGTAGCCCACTATACTCCTCTGTCCATGGGATTTGACTGTAGTGGTTGTCCATGTCCTCTTCTAGGTATCTTTCCAACCCAGGGATTAACTTGACTTTCTTATGTCTCCTGCATTGGCAGTTGGGTTCTTTACCACTCATGTCAATTATAATTTTTACTTTTAATCATTCACATTTTCTTTTTACTCCAAATGAGGTATTAGTACATTTTTTGAATCTTCATGCCATAGTGCTAGAGAGAAAAGGATTGATACTACGCTGATATTGCTGCTGTTGCTGCTGCTAAGTCACTTCAGTCACGGCTGATTCTGTGCGACCCCATAGATGGCAGCCCACCAGGCTCCCCCGTCCCTGGCATTCTCCAGGCAAGAACACTGGAGTGGGTTGCCATTTCCTTCGTTACACTCAGCCTATTCTTACATCCAGAAGGAGAGTAAATATCACCTCAAAAGGAAGTAGCACCTAAATTTTGGTACATCAACAAATTTAAAATTGCATATGCTAAAGAAAATCACATTTTGAATAATTAGCTTGAATTTCAATATTACTTTTCATTGGATGAGGTAGCTATATGATTTTTGGCTTCTCTGTTAGCCCCAAACCGAGCTAAAGTTCTATGTTACACTTCATTATTTTCAGGAGAACTATTATATTCCAATCTTTATAGTGCAGAATAATTTAGGTTTAAAGGAACTGAATTGAGAATAGATAGCAAGAATTCTGGGAAGTTACTGCAATTCAGATTCAGTAGAATATGTGTCAGGAGACACATAAGATTAGATTAGGTATGAATAGAGAAATCTAAGGAGTATAGGAAATCTTAATATTAGAAACTCTGCAAGTACTAAGTGTCAATTCATCTTCATTTATTGATCACAACACTTACTTCAACATGGTATATGAAGCGATCTTGGAAAAATAGATCAAGGTTTATTAAAGAGTGATACTTGTACTTGGGTTCAAAGAAAAAAAAAACAGGAAAATCTAATGTAGTTAACACTTCATCTTCGTATGAATAGTCTCTGAGAAATTTTTAATTTTAGTGTTGTTTCACAGCCTGCTTAATCAATTTGGCTACTGTTCAGATGGAAATGTTGAAGTTAGTTGTCACATTGACATAGGGGGTAATTACAAGGAAACCAAAGAAGAACATCTTACTGACCATAAAGGTTGGTTTCATCATTTCAGAAATTTGAGCTTGAATAGTGAGTTTTGTTAACCACTCTTTCAGACAAAGTGAGTACTGCCCATATACTGAAAAGCTAAAATGCATTACCCAGTTTAAACTAATTTGACAGTTTTATCTTTTGATAGATTTATCTTCCTCAAAAGAGCAGATTATATATTCAGTTCAAGTGCACACAAATAATTCACCAAGATAGCCTATATTCTGGATAATACAACAATCTTGGGTGTATTTATAAGGATTTGAGTCATGCAAAATATGTTTTCTGAATTTAATGGAATTAAATTTAAGGTTCACAACAAACTATTCACAAACAATTAACTCTGAGAAAGCTTAATATTAGGAAACTAACTGACTCTTTGCGACCCCCTGGACTGTAGCCTGCCAGGCTCCTCTGTCCATGGGATTCTCCAGGCAAGAATACTGGAGTGGGTTGCCATTTCCTTCTCCAGGGGATCTTCCAACTCAGGGATCGAACCTGGGTCTCCTGCATTGCAGGCAGACGCTTTATCTTCTGAGCCACCAGGGAAGACCCTAAATAAATTAATGGATCAGAAAAAGAAATTTTTTTAAAAAAGAAACTGCAAAATATTTGGAAGTTGTAGAGGGATGGGGATGCCTATAGATTCTTAGTGTGAACATGAACTGCTAAAACCATTTTGGATAATGAGTTGTCAATTTCTTAAAAATTTACATGTAGATCTCCAATAATGGCCAGCCACTTCAATCTTCAGTACTTGCCCAAGAGCACATATTTACATGCATATTTGCACATGAATATTTATAGCTGCTTTATTTGCAGTGATCCAAACTGAAAACTATTCAAATGTCCATCAACAAGTGAATGGATAAACAGATTGTCCCATATATATATCATGAAACACAGTCTAGCCTTACAAAGGAAAGAGCTATGGTATAGAAAACACCACCAATTAATCTCAAAATAATTTTCCTAAGTGAAAAAAGCAGAAAAAAAAACAAAAAAAGCATATACTCTTATTCAATTTATATGTTGTTGTTTAGTCGCTGGCTTGTGTCTGCCTCTTTGTGACCACATGTTCTATAGCCCACCAGGCTCCTCTCTCCATGGGATTTCCCAGGCAAGAATACTGAAGTGGGTTGACATTTTCTTCTCCAGAGGATCTTCTTGACCAGGGATTGAATGCATGTCTCTTGTGTTTCCTCATTGGCAAGCAGATTCTTTACCACTGAGTCACCTAGAAAGCCCATTTGATTTCTATAAAATTCTAGAAATGGCAAATTAAAATATTAGAAATAGCAGATCAAGTTTTGCTTGGAGATGAAAAAGTGTGAGTAGGATGAGCAGCAGGAAATAATTACCACAGGGAACAGGGAAATATCTGAAGATGATATATTTACATGTTTATTATCTTAATTGCACAAGCAATTTTATGAGTGTGTATAAAAACATACCATATTGGTCACTTTTAAATAAGTGTAACATCATATTTCAATTTCAGCTCAATAAAATTACTTTTAGAAAGGAAAATAAATGTAGGTTTTTCTACCTGCTTCTACTACAATAGAATGGTATGCATGTTACTAGCCAACACCCCCGAAAGTCATACTAATTGCATGAATTGCACAGGAAACTTTCACATAAAAATCTAATCTGACTTTTGAAAGACTACAAAACTGTTTGGTATAGAAAGGATATTTTATTTAGAGTTGCCCAGGGATGAGGGAAACCATGGTTATTTAATATATGTTAAAAAATAGGAAATGGACAAGAAAAATGCAAAAATGTTTGCTTCTATAAAGGCCATAAGTAAGGGAGAATTTACACTGACTGGCATGAACAAATTCAAAGTAGTAACCAATAGGTGGAAACAGACAAAAAAAATTCTAGATCCAATTGAAGGAGGAAACAGACAGAACAGGCTCCATCTTGAAAGCATGGCTCCATGTTGGGCTGTACTGTGGACTTTGAGCTATATGCCCAGTATCCATGAAAACAACATACTGATGCCAACTGGAAAACCAGGCCGCCCCCCCCCCCGCCCCCTCCCCCTCCATGGAAGAGCCACAGGGCTCATATGTAGACTCTCTGCCACCTAAAAGAATACCCTAATTATCTGTGTAACTAAATAGAATCATAAATTCTATTATGCTTATTGAACTATGACCACAGGCCTATTGATAATTGTCTACTGTTAACTCCCTAGGCTTACGAATCACAGGTTTAAGGCATATGAATCAGAGGTTAACTTTGATTGTATCTTTCTTTTCCTTTGCTCAGAGTAGTTTCAGAGAATTTGGCAAGGTGGGTTTGAACACGTAAACTTAGGGTATATAAGGTTTTCACAAAAACTGGTTGGGGACCTTGACTAAGAGAAGACTCTGCCTTGGGCCTGCCAGTGTAATAAACTTCACTCTACTATCTGCATTGTCCTTCTGAGTGAGTTTGTTTCCTGGAACACGTGGCTACAACACAATCACATACAAAAGAGGACCAGCATGTTTTCTCCATTTCTTTTCTCTACAAGGCTTTGAATACAGTATTTAAAAAATGATCAAAGAGGACACTAATAGATGAAGAAAGACACCATGTTCATGGATCAAAAGAATCAATATAGTGAAAAGGAGTATACTACTCAAAGCAATTTACAAATTCAATGCAATTGCTATCAAGCTACCAACTATATTTTTCACAGAGCTAGAATAAATAATTTCACAATTTGTATGGAAATACAAAAAAACCTCGAATAGCCAAAGCAATCTTGAGAAAGAAGAATGGAACTGGAGGAATCAACCTGCCTGAATTCAGGCTCTACTACAAACCCACAGTCATCAAGACAGTATGGTACTGGCACAAAGACAGAAATATAGATCAATGGAACAAAATGGAAAGCCCAGAGATAAATCCATGCAACTATGGACACCTTATCTTTGACAAAGGAGGCAAGAATATACAATGGATTAAAGACAATCACTTTAACAAGTGGTGCTGGGAAAACTGGTCAACCCACTTGTAAAAGAATGAAACTAGAACACTTTCTAACACTATACAGCAAAATAAACTCAAAATGGATTAAAGATCTAAACATAAGACCAGAAACTATAAAAATCCTAGAGGAGAACATAGGCAAAACACTCTGCGACATACATCACAGCAGAATCCTCTATGATCCACCTCCCAGAATGTTGGAAATAAAAGGAAAAATAAACAAATGGGACTTAATTAAACTTAAAAGCTTCTGCACAACAAAGGAAAGTATAAGCAAGATGAAAAGACAGCCTTCAGAATGGGAGAAAATAATAGCAAATGAAGCAACAGACAAACAACTAACCTCAAAAATATACAAGCAACTCCTGCAGCTCAATTCCAGAAAAATAAACAAGCCAATCAAAAAATGGGCCAAAGAACTAAATAGACATTTCTCCAAAGAAGACATACAGATGGCTAACAAATGCATGAGAAGATGCTCAGCATCACTCATTATCAGAGAAATGCAAATCAAGACCACAATGAGGTACCACTTCTCACCAGTCAGAATGGCTGTTATCCAAAAGTCTACAAGCAATAAATGCTGGAGAGGGTGTGGAGAAAAGGGAACCCTCTTACACTGTTGGTGGGAATGCAAAGTAGTACAGCCACTATGGAGAACAGTGTGACGATTCCTTAAAAAACTGGAAATAGAACTGCCTTATGACCCAGCAATCCCACTGCTGGGCATACACACCAAGGAAATCAGAATTGAAAGAGACACATGTACCCAAATATTCATTGCAGCACTGTTTATAATAGCCAGGACATGGAAGCAACGTAGATGTCCATTAGCAGATGAATGGATAGGAAAGCTGTGGTACATGTACACAATGGAGTATTACTCAGCCACTAAAAAGAATACATTTGAATCCATTCTAATGAGGTGGATGAAACTGGAGCCTATTATACAGAGTGAAGTAAGCCAGAACGAAAAACACCAATACAGTATACTAAGGCATATATATGAAATTTAGAAAGATGGTAATGATAACCCAGTATGTGAGACAGCAAAAGAGAAACAGATGTATAGAACAGTCTTTTGGACTCTGAGGGAGAGGGAGAGGGTGGGATGACTTGGGAGAATGGCATTGAAACATGTATAATATCATATATGAAACGAATCGCCAGTCCAGGTTCCATGGATGATACTGGATGCTTGGGGCTGATGCACTGAGACGACCCAGCGGGATGGTATGGGGAGGGAGGAAGGGGGGGGGGGGTTCAGAATGGGGAACACGTGTATACCTGTGGCAGATTCATGTTGATGTATGGCAAAACCAGTACAATATTGTAAAGTAATTAACCTCCAATTAAAATAAATAAATCTATATTTTAATAAAATGATAAAAGGAACCAACTTCACTATTGATGATTTGCTACAGGATGTGGAGATATTTGTGACTCCCAGCGAAATTAAAAATGATGGCCAATACCAGATCATAGAGATATTACAAAAGAGATATGCTATAGCTACAGGAAGTGCATTTGTTGACAGAGAAATTTTGTGAGTTGAATACTAAACTTTCTAAATGCTTAAAAATGTTTATTTCTGTCAATTCTTACATCTCTTTAGTAAGATCACATTTCCATTTTTTTATGTATACTGTAAAAAAATTTATTTTTATTATCATGAATATCAGGTTGCAAATAGTTGGATTAAATATTAAAGTTATATATATACATATATATACAAATCTGTGTTTAGTTTCTCAGTCATGTCCAACTCTTTTGCAACCCCCCAAAATGTATATAATGTAAAATAAACATATTTTACAACTACTATATCAGTTATAATACACACACTTAGATTCTTATGTATTTGCATTTATGGATGTAATTATAGATTTTATTATAAGATCTCAGAAACAAATGTACATATATGTACAAATCATTGTGAGTATTCACCCAGACATTAGAAAGATAGATATCAGAACTATGAAATTTTGGACAGAAAATTGTAGCAATAAAATAATCACATTATAACTATGATTATAGTCTAATAAGAGCATGGGGAAACATTAACAGATGATTCCACTCATTCAAAAATGCCTTTTAATTTTTTAGTATCTATTTCAAAATCTCATTTGCATGCATTTAATTAAAACAGTATATTTTATTCATCTTCAGAGTCCTGAAAAATATTCACATAGTAGTAAGCTATAAGGAAAGCAGAAAAATAAATGCAATCCAAGCTATCACACAAAAATAAATAAAAGTTTTATTTCAAACTTCTACTTCCTTTCATATTTTGTCTTGACAGACCAGCTGTTTCTGACAGTATCAGGAATGGGTTATCTAGAGCTATTGTCTCAATATGGAAAAGAGATTCAAGGTGAACTAGATTTGTCAAACTAGAAAAATTCGCGGAGCTGAGAGTTTAGAACAATAATAAAAGAGATGGAAAACTTAGCAGCTAAATTATTTAAAATTATAGACATCCAAGAAGCTTCATGAGTATTTACCTTTAAGCAAACATGTACATATTTTATTTAAATAGACATATATTTTCTTCATAACATATGTTACTAAAAATAAGTCTGTGACTTTCTCTAAAACTAGTTTGCTTTCTTTTAGCTTGAAGTTTCCACCTTCCAGAATGTTTAGAAATATCATTGCTATTGAGAAAGGTCAGCATAAAGAAGTTTTAACCTTTAACTGAGCTGAAGTGAATCCCAAGTGAACAGTTCTAAGGAGGAGTGTTTTATTTTTGCATTCTATTTGACTCCATCGTTTGCTTAATTCTAATTTTAAGCCTGATATCATCCAATAATTTATTAAGTTCCTACTAGTCATTATCTGACTATAAAAATGAGATGCCATTCAGTATATGCATTGGTATAACTTGTTAAGTTTGCAGATCATTTGTTCAAATATAGTAAGTGAGGAATCAGACTGAATCCCACAGGAAGTTTTAAACTTCAGTTATTTAAAATAATGAATGCCAAATTTTGCATACATCAATTTGTGTTTTTATCCATCGAGAGACTGACAAATATAGCTGGTAATAATTTTTCTCTATTAAATGAAGAAGTATAAATTGATTTGATAGCAATTGACTGAATAAACTGTTAGGTGTTCTTTTGAATATATCATATTGTTGTGGGTGACATCTTATTTACTTAGTGTTTTTTTGTTGTCTGTCACTTTATCCAATCAAACTTAAGTATTATCCATTATGTCCTACTTTTTGAAGGTGACATGTTCATTCATGTACTTCTATAACTCCATTCATACTTCTCCCTTTACATAGAATTCTCTTATCTCCTTCAAAGTGTATTCATATTTCACAGAGCACAAGTCTAATCTCCAGTGTGAAGCCTTCAAAGTTCTGTGATGTCAACTTGATCCTTTAATTGAGGATACATTTAAAGCACACTATATTTGTTAATATATCTCTTTTAATATAGTTTATACATTGATTTTATTTATGAAAATAGTTACAAGTCAACCTTATAATCAAATTGCCTAATTTTTTTAAGTAAATGAGAATTAAGCTTCTTTTCTTCTTTGCCTTTTTTGTTGTTGTATTATATCATTGTTTCAAATATGCACTGTTTTTTTGTTATTGTTATTTGTCTTTGTGTTCTTAAACCTATATTTTAGAATGTTAGACCTAAGAGAGAAAAGGCAAAGAAAAATTTCTGACCTGAGTTATGTTAACTCAACCAAACTTCAGAACTTTATTGAGTATATATCTTAGTTACTTTCACATACATTTTTTCTTTCAATACCTATAAATCAAGTAAGCAGTGTGATCCCTAGTTTTCCAGATGATGTGATTTAGGTAGATAAAATTAAGAAATTTGGCCAAAGTTATTCAGATGTAAGCGACAAAGCAAGAGCCAAGTAGATCTCATTAAATCACAACTGGAATAACAATAGGGTCATGAAAAGTGTCATAAATAGCTTTACCATTGTATCTAGCTATTGAGTCATCTTCATCTTTATTAAAGTTAAGATTTTTATTTAGTTATTTAAAAAAATTTTTCCTCAAAGTTAAAATTTACTGAGAGAGAAATAAAAAACAAGTTTTGTCTTTGCTGTAGTAACACATTTTCCTCCCCACCTACATATTCAAGTAAACTCTGATAGTTCAAACTGTGCCCCAAGAATATATATCTATACCATGTTTCCTATATTTCTTGGAATAGGTATCATTTTTATAGATTGTACTCTGATAGTACTTAAATAGTTAATGGCATGAGTTGGTATTCTAATCTGTCAAGTTAAAAAATCTTAAAAAAGAATAAGAGACTTGCATACCATATTTAATTATCATCCAGCTGGAAACTGTTTAATTATTTTTGAGTTTGTTTTTTGGTATTTCTCTAAGTGATAGTAACAGAGTTAAGGGAAAAATTAGGTGATTAAATAGTTAACCCTACTAAGTGGTCATAGTAAAGGAAAAATTATGAGAGACACCTATAAGTTAATGATCATTCAACAAAGCAGGCTTGCTTAACAAAACCAAACAGCCTTGCAAACCAACAAAGCCATGCAACAGAAGCATGAGACATGTCCCAAAAAAACAAAACAATGATGGAACAAGACCCAAATGCTGACCAGCAAGGTGAGTAGGTTAATGATTCCTAGGACATGCCTGTCTGCATGTATTAAAAACAAAAATACAAGGAAAAGGTGACATTATAGTAAAACTTGAAATTACTATATTTTAGTATATGTTACTGCAGATTTTGCTTATTTCCGTTGTGCCATAACAGTCCAAGTTTGACCATGCAGGGAGAAGGAAACTCCCTTGCTAGAAGTGGAGGAGAAACTGATGATGAAAGCTTGACATCTACTTAAGAATGAAAAAGGTGTTCTTCTTCCCCTCCCCACTTTCCTTTTGATTATAAAACTGTAACCCACTAAGTTTCAGAATGGCACCTCTTGCCTATCCGCTTATAAACCTCACAAGCATCCTATTCTAACAACTCATGTTGCCTCATGCTGAATTCTTTCTTAGCTGAGACATAAGGAACCAGAGCTCCTCAGAGCCCCCTGAGACATATTTCTGCAGTTTCACAAGGAATAATTAGCATTAATATCTAGCAACTGTTTTAAAGGAATTCAAAATATAATTCAAAAGTATCATATAATTCTTCAACTGTGTAAATGTTTTCTTGGTAAAAAATTGTTACTTCCTGGCACAGCATTTCTACTGACATCTTATCTTAAAAAATTTACATGAGTGCATGCTAAGTCGGCTCAGACATGTCTGACTTTTTGAGACCCTAAGGATTGTAGCTCAGCAGTCTTCTCTGTCTATGGAATTCTCGAGGCAAGAATGCTGAAGTGAGTTTTGACTCCTCAGGGGTTGAATCCATCTCTCCTCTCATTTGGTGGATCTTTACCACTAACACCACGTGGGAAGCCCTTTGAGAATTTAAAGTTTAGCTAAAGAAAACATGAGTATAAAAATAAGAACTGATTTTAAATTGCATGATCATTTCTGTATTATTATTGGATAAATTCACAATAAAATTTTGGAGTGCCTATACCTCATGTTCATTTAATTAGATGTGAATTCTTCCTGGAACATAAATCTTTGAGAGCAGAAACCACAGAAAAAAATTCATAAGACGGGGTGATTGTTCTTCCCAGCACCAGTAAGGAAACCATAAAGAAAATATAACAAATATGTGCTCGGTTAAACCAAGCTTTAAAATTGGATATAGTTTAGAAAACAATTTTTAGGTCATAATCATCTTTCTCCAGAAATAAGATTTAAAATCAGTTTGGTCCAAATTTTTAGCCTCATGAAACAGTTAAGCCATCATGAATATTTCCATTAAGTTGAAAATTAATTTATCCATTTATGGGGCAAGCTGGTGAAAAGTAGGGATTTTATAACTACAAATTGCACTTTGCACAGAGAACAGTTTGAAAATAGACAAACCTCTTTGGGGGGCTCAGAATCCTTCATTAAATTCACGATTTAGGGCAGTAGGTGTCTAGATGATGAAAGGGACAAATAAGATTTAAAATTTTAATTTTAAAAGTGGAGAGATATTTAAAAGTGGAGAGATATGATAAGGCTAGTATAATTCTCTCAAAACCTAACTTTAAATTTTTGAGTAAAGCACTCTTGAAGAGCCTTATTTTGGAGCCTGTACAAAGATAGAGTCCAAAGTATGACATGTTTCTTAATAGACTGGGTACCAACTCACCAGCATAATGAAAAGTATAGATCTGTGTACTTCAAGTGCAGAATCCATGCAATTCATGTTTCTGAAATTAATTAAATGATTTTTGGTTACTCAGTTGTTGGTGTCTATTGGGTGTCTCAATGATATAAAGATATTTTCCTCAATATTCGTAAATGCACGAGCCTTGAGTGAAAATGAGGATTATTGGTTTATCAACACATTAACCAACTATATTGAAGCAATTACCTATTTAACCCAATCATTGAGATCCTATTATTTCATCCCCTCGCCCCCTGCCCTGGCACTCTAGATGTCATTTTATTTCTTTTATTGTTCTCTGAAATTATCTTTCCTTTTCTTCAGTTTTCATAACAAAAATTCCTGAAGATATCATCTACTCTTTGCATGTTGGCATTTAAAGGAATATTTGGAAAAAATGTAATGTTTTAGCCTGGTTCTATTTTCTTAAACTGAAAGAGAATACAAATTCAAAAATGTAACTACTATTGCTAAATGTCACCCAATTTTAGAAGATGTCTGAATATCTGGCAGCTGATATGAAATTCATATCAGTCCTCAGAGATTTAAAATAAAAGAACCAAATTACATGCAAAGCTAAAAAGGGAAGTATTTATATTTCCACATTTTGATAGGAAAAAGCAGATGGCTTGCGGAGCACTCTGGAAATGTAAAAATGTTGTGCTGTTTAATAGCAAGAAGAGAGGATAAAGGGAGTAAATACGTGAGAAGGTTCCAATAAGGAAGTTCACCAAAACATTTGTATATCATAATTCTTCATGATAATGATAGCATGACAATTTGTTCAGAGTAAATAAGATAAAAAGTGAATGTTTGATTCATGCATTCCCCATTCAAAAAGGACCTGGTAAATAGCTGAATCTGCAGCTGTCCTGAACTTAACTGCCTATACTCCATGTCATTTTCCACTTTCTTTGCATTCATTAAAAGAGCTTGAATAAACAACATCATTTGGCTGGTACTTTCAGGTTTGTTGACAACAGGAAAGTTTGCCCAACAAAAAATGGATGGAGAAATATATGTGGGATGATAAATTCTCTCCATATATTTCTTCTCTAGAGAGAGAGTTAAATTCTGCATTTGGCAGTTAACATCCACTTTGTACTGAACCAACCTGAGAAATGCATAATCTTTAACGAAAATTATTGTGCATTTTCCCACAGTACCCAATAGGTTTTACAATTTTTTTTTTCCTTTATGAGGAAGAATTTGAAATTAAAAAATTGGGAGAAAAGATCTGCAGAAATAATATAAATGTGCTTTCTATATAATTTTACATTAGTATAAGCGTCTGCCTCCAATGCAGGAAACCCGAGTTTGATCTCTGGGTCGGGAAGATCCCCTGGAGAAGGAAATGGCAACCCACTCCAGTATTCTTGCCAGGAGAATTCCATGATCAGAGGAGCTTGGTAAGCTACAGTCCACGGGGTCACAAAGAGTCGGACACGACTGAGTAACTTCACTATAATTTTACAGCATATTTACTCCGCTTACTTTTCAGTCTTGGTTGACAATATATCTTTGGCAGCAATGTGATGGAAACACTAATAGCCTCCCTCTCAGGTTTAATGATGTATCAAATCATGCATATTGATAGTGAAAAAAAAACATACTCATTTGGGCCACCCATAGTGGTTTTAATCAAGTGACTGTTTAAAAAAACTAAATCATTTTGGAAAATGACTTTTCTTCTTTCATGCAATTGTTTAATTTATGGAATTATAAAGTATATGAAAGTATAAAGTAATTTAGCTTCTTAACTATGTTTCTTCTTTAGTTCAGTTAAGTTGTCACAAGTTTCACTGAAAGATATAATCTGGGGTCAATAATGACCAATAGCAACCATTGATCGTGTGTTCTCTCTGTCCATCATGCCTTGAAGAAAACTTGCACAGGACACAATAAAGCAAATGCTATAATTCAGATTAAATGTCCATTGGAAAAAAGATATTTCCAAGAGTTTCCCTGCCAGACTTATCTCTACTGAGAACTGATGTGAGATCTTGGTCTCTGAATCCAGGCTTTACCACTTTCTTACTATGGGAACATGAGCAAATAATTTAACTTCTTCACCCCTCATTTCATCCTCTATTAAATGAGGAAAATAATACTTATCTCATAGGTTTGATATAAGGATTAAATGAATCTGAATCTTTAAAATTATTACAATAAAGTTTTGGACATGTTAAGCAGTGTGTGTTAGCTAAATTCAGTTCAGTTCAGTCGCTCAGTCATGTCCAACTCTTTGCGACCCCATGGCCTGCAGCACGCCAGGCATCCCTATCCATCACCAATTCCTGGAGCTTGCTCAAACTCATGTCCATCAAGTCAGTGATGCCATACAACCCTCTTATCCTCTGAGGTCCCCTTCTCCTCCTGCCTCCTGCCTTTCCCAGAATCAGGGTTGTTTGCACTGAGTCAGTTCTTTGTATCAGGCGTCCAAAGTATTGGAGTTTCAGCTTCTGCACTAGTCTTTCCAATGATGTTAGCTAAATATAGAAACATTTGTTTAAGATGATTTTTTTTTCCAAGTAAAAGCCACAGGTGTGTTGTGTAATGTGTGTGTGGGTATATGTAATCAAGTTTACAATGTTATTTTCCTTGTCAATATATTTAAGCTGGAATATTTAAACTAGCAAGACATGCTCACTTATTTAAAACATTTTGGGAATAGAAGTACAAATCAATGCTGTGTTATCCAAATATAACACATGATATAGAGTGTGTTATAATATCAGAGAATCTATATATTCAGTGTATACATTATTAGAGTTTATTATATTTGAAGTATACTTTCTCACAAAAATCTTGTTTTTTTTTAATTTATTTATTTAAATTGAAGGCCAATTACTTTACAATATTGAATTGGTTTTGCCATACATCAACATGAATCCACCACAGGTATACATGTGTTCCCCATCCTGAACCCCCCTCCCACTTCCCTCCCCATACCATCCCTCTGGGTCGTCTCAGTGCACCAGCCCCAGAGTTCTAATTCAGTCAGAGATAATACCACTTACACACTGTGTGACTTTAGAGGCAGCGCTGGTTTTTAGTGTCTCATTTTGAAAGTCTTTAAAATAGGCATAAACATTTCTATGTTGCAAGGTTATTGAAAGCATAAAACCCATAGTATACAAAACATCTGACACACTCAAAGAGCCAGATAAGTGGAAACTATGTTTTACTTCTCTATATTAGTTTACAAATATTATACAGAGAGTAGAATATGTGAAGTAATGGGTGATAGATGACACAATCTTCTCAGAAACTCGGCTGTAATAGCTAACATTTATTGAGTTCCGACCATGGGCCAGTTACTATTCTAAGTACTTTAGAAGTATTGCTTCATTTAATCTGATAAACCCTAAAGATAGATTCTTTGATTTTTTTCAGATTTTACACTTGAGGAAACCATGGCATAAAATGGATAAGTAACTTGCCTATGGCTTCACAGCTTGTGTTAAGTGTGGGGAGAAATGATCCAGGAGTTGAGTTTTTGGAGAAGGAGACCCCTAAGCATTGCTACCGGGCTGTTTCAGCAGACATTGGGAGGCATTAAAGTCCAAATGACTAACCTTTATAACCCATTCAGTGTTTCCAGATTAAGACTAAGTTATTTTAACTGCCTCATTCACTATAAACTATTTGTTAGAGAGGAAAAAACACTAACCTCTCTGTTACTCTCAGTGTCTCTCTTTCAGTTGCTTCATGTTGGTTTTGTCAGCAAATGAATGACAGTTTCAGATAAGACAATTCAGAACTTTGATACTCTAAAAATTAACCAGTTCTTTTCCATTTGATCTGTGCAGACATCTGTTTATACACAGCAGCAGCTCAGAGAGTTTGACTGCTTTTTTAATTAAGCAAACAGAACTACCATAGAATCCTCAGATCTTATAATTTTGTGTGATATAAATACATGAAGTTTCTAGCATTGCTGAGTATTTCCTCCTCACTGAATTCTCCTGATACTCTGAAGCACAATGAGAGAAATTTCAATCTGTAACCCCTGGTCTATTTGTCTTTAGTGATTTATTTTCTGTGCGATTTAATAATGCCAGATACCCTTTAACGTTTTATGCTTCCTCTTTACTTATTTATAATAGAGCATAGTTTCAGTGGTCATTTGTCAAGTAAACTTTCTCCAATACCAATGCAGAATAGGTAATACACTTGCATAAATTAACCTGAAACTTCTGTAGCACAAAAAAAAAAAAAAAAAAAGAGAGAGAAAGAAAGAAAAAAAGAAAAAAAAAACTCTGATGAGAACAGAGAAGTGATCTGGAACAGATGCCACCATTAATTTCATCTAATTCTAGCAACCTCTCTTAGGCGGCTACTCCAAGTGCACCTTCTCGTTTCTTCACACAATGACCTAAAAAACTGTTAGATGGACACAGAAAACTAAAGTTGGGGCACTGTTTGTAGTATCTTAAGGAACAGTCACTGCTACTGCTAAGTCGCGTCAGTCGTGTCCGACTCTGTGCGACCCCATAGACGGCAGCCCACCAGGCTCCCCAGTCCCTGGGATTCTCCAGGTAAGAACACTGGAGTGGGTTGCCATTTCCTTCTCCAATGCATGAAAGTGAAAAGTGAAAGTCAAGTCACTCAGTCGTGTCAGACTCCTAGCGACCCCATGGACTGTAGCCTACTAGCTCCTCCATCCATGGGATTCTCTAGGCAAGAGTACTGGAGTGGGGTGCCATTGCCTTCTCCAAGAGTCACTAAGGAGGCTATAAAAAAGAGATTCTAAAAGTTTGCAACAGCATCACATTGCCTGACAGGGGAGTATCCAAATTTCTTTGTCCTTTGCTAACTCTTTAGAGATACTATACTGTTTTCTCACTAGCGATGAGAGACAAAGAAAGATACAGCTCTTCCTGAATTAAATATTATTCACCTTCACTGAAGCCAGTTGTAAAAGTTGTGGAAATTCTTCATTGTGGTTGTACTCATGGAAACAGAGCAACACAGAGCAGCAGTTTTGCTGCTGAAAAGATGGAGACTGGTGTGTGGACTGCATGAGACAGAAAGTGTTGTCACTGAAATAGCCACAGCTCCTTATAATTGTTCCAAGACTCAGATGAGAACAGACACTGATGTGTGATGCCATTGGGTTTGGTGTTCAGATTGCTTCATTCAAGTCAAAGAAGACTAAAATCTATGAAGCATATTAGACAGAGAATAATCAATTTTTTATTTTAACAAGATTTGCTTTAGCAGCATGTCCCACTAATAAAGTATACAACACAAACACACACATTTTGAGGAACATATTCAAAATTGAAGGCTGTTTCCAGATTTTATATAGGTATGATGATCAAAATTGCATATATTTAATATATGTAACTTGATATTTTGGTTTGGTATACACATATGCTGTGAAATGATCACCACAAAGAAAAAAGAAAAGAAAATGGTGACCTTTGTGGGATAATGGATTTCTTTTGTTTCTTTCTTCATTGCTTCCTTTCTTTCTTTCTATTTTTCTCTTTTTCTCTTTCTCTCCTTCTTTACTCTCTTTCTTTTCACAAAATTTACCATTTCCTTCCTTCCTTTCCTCCCTTCCTTCTTTTCTGTGTGTGTGTATATATGTATGTGTGTGTGTGTGTGTGGTAAGAAAGATTAAGATTTATCCTTCTGGTAAATTTCAAGTATACAATTTTGAGTTTTGTTAACTATAATCACATTGCTATACTTTAGATCTCTAGAATTTAATTAATCATCCTTCATAATTGAGACTTTGTATCCTTTGACCAATAAATATCTCCTCCTTCCTCCTCCCGAGGGTCTGGCAACCAACAATGTACTCTGCTTCTATGAGTTTGTCTATTTTTGACCCTACAAGTAAATGAGATTTCTTTTCTGCATCTGGATTATTCAGTCTAACATAATGTACTCCAGGTTTATGCCATTGTTTTTGGTTTGACTATAATGACGATCTCTGATTCCGTTGACTTATTTAAACACATGTTCATCAGAGGATTTAGCATAGTCAGTGAAGCAGAAATAGATGTTTTTCTGAAACTGTCTTGCATTTTCAGTGATCCAATAGATGTTGGCAATTTGATCTCTGGTTCTTCTGTCCTTTCCAAATCCAACGTGAATATCTGGAAGTTCATGGTTCACGTATTGTTGAAGCCTGGCTTGGAGAATCTTGAACATTACTTTGCTAGTGTGTGAGATGTGTACAATTGTGCAGTAGTATGAACATTCTTTGGCATTGCTTTTCTTTGGGATTGGAATGAAAACTGACCCTTTCCAGTCCTTTTGCTACCACTGAGTTTTCCAAATTTGCTGGCATAATGAGTACAGCACTTTCACAGCATCATCTTTTAGGATTTAAATAGCTCAACTGAAATTCCATCACCTCCTCTAGCTTTTCTCACAATGATGCTTCCCTAGGCTCATTTGACTTCTCATTCCAGGATGTCTGGCTCTAGGTGAGAGATCACACCATTGTTCTTATCTAGGTCATAATAATCATTTTTGTATACTCCTTCTGTGTATTCTTGCCACCTCTACTTAATATCTACTACTTCTGTTAGGTACATACCATTTCTGTCCTTTATTATACCCATCTTTGCATGAAGTATTGCCTTGGTATCTCTAATTTTCTTGAAGAGATCTCTAGTCTTTCTCATTCTATTTTTTCCACTATTTATTTGCATTGATCACTGAGGAAGGCTTTCTTATCTCTCCTTGCTAGTCTTTGGAATTCTGCATTTAGGTGGGTATACCTTTCCTTTTCTCCTTCCCTTTAGCTTCTGCTCTTTTCTCAGATATTTGTAAGGCTTTCTCAGACAACCATTTTGCCTTTTTGCATTTCTTTATCTTGGTGTTGGTCTTGATCACTGTCTCCTGTAAAATGTCACAAAACTCTATCCATAGTTCTTCAGGCACTCTATCAGGTCTAATCTCCTGAATCCATTGTATTATCAAAAAAGCAAAATAGTTCCAAATAAACATCTACTTTTGCTTAATTGACTATGCTAGGACATTTGACTGTGTAGATCACTAGAAACTGTGGAAAATTCTTAAAGAAATGAAAATATCAGACCACCTGACCTGGCTCTTGAGAAATCTGTATGCCAGTCAAGAAGCAACAGGTAAAACCAGACATGGAACAACAGACTGGTTCAAAATTGGGAAAATAGTACATCAATGCTGTATATTATCACCCTGCTTATTTAACTTTTATGCAGAATACATCATGCAAAATGCTGGGTTGTATGAAACACAAGCTGGAATCAAGACTGCTGGGAGAAATAATAGCCTGAGATACACAGATGACAGCACCTTTATGGCAGAAAGTGAAGAACTCTTGATGAATGTGAAAAAGGAGAGTGAAAATTTGGCTTAAACATCAACATTCAGAAAACTAAGATAATGGCATCCAGCCCCATCACTTCATGGCAAATAGATGGAGAAGCAATGGAAACATTGACAGATTTTATTTTCTTGGATTTCAAAATCACTGCAGATGGTGACTGCAGCCATGAAATGAAAAAAATTCTTGCTCCTTGAAAGAAAAGCTATGAGAAACCTAGACAGCATAAAAATCAGAGACCTTACTTTGCCAACAGAGGTCCGTCTAGTCAAAGCTATGGTTTTTCCAGTAGTCTTGTATGGATATGAGAGTTGGACTATAAAGAAAGCTGAGCACCAAATAACTGATGCTTTTGAAATGTGTAGAAGAAGACTCTTGAGAGTCCCTTGCACTGCAAGAAAATCCAGCCAGTCCATCCTAAAGGAAGTCAGTCCTGAATACTCATTGGAAAGACTGATGCTGAAGCTGAAACTCCAATACTTTGACCACTTGATGTGAAAAACTGAGTCCTTGTAAAAGACCCTGATGCTGGGAAAGATTGAAGGCAGGAGGAGTAGGGCACAACAGAGGATGAGATGGTTGAATGTCATCACCAACTGGATGGACACAAGTTTGAGCAAGCCCCATTAGTTGGTGATGGACAGGGAAGCCTGGAGTACTGCATTCCATGGAGTTGTAAAGAGTCGGACATGACTGAGTGACTGAACTAAGCATGTTCATCATCGTTTTCCAGATTATTTCCCCCAAAAGAGTTACTAAAGCTGGTGATTTGTTTATTTTCAGAACAAGGGTTATTGGAAGCTAATTTCCTCCTGTCCTGACCTTCTATACAAGTTTAAATAATGAATTCAAGGCCAAATTACAACAGCGAATAGAGACAGCATTTTGTTTTTCATTGACAGCATTAATTCAACAAGTTAATTTTTTTCTTACCTGTATAAGTTAGTCATTCCCATCATTGTCTGTCCATATTGTAACTTTACTTGTCTTGCCATGCTTATTACATCATAAGTAGAATTTTAGATAAAATTACAGTAATTTTTGTGATTTGATTTAGATATGTGACAAATTTTTTTATTACTCTTTCGATTTTATCTCTTCACCAGTGCTTCTGTTGGTAACTTCATCTAATTTACCTTCAGTTCATAGACCAAATTAGGAGTCATCCAAATTGCTTTGTCTTGCCAAAATTGTGGCGTGGTTTTATTCTATCACACTGTGATAAATTAGTAACAACACCTCGACAGGATCTTCAGTGGGACAGGTATAAGGAATAATTTAGTGTTTGAATTTTTTAGCAGGGCAATGTTAGCATGATTTATGTCTCTTTCACAGTGCTGAAAAAGAAAGCTAAGAACAACTAAAGGATTCCATACCTGCAGCAATGGGCTGTCAAGCCAAAAAATAACCCAACAAGAAATATAAGTCCAAACCAAGAAGGGGGAGTGTGTACCTTGTAAACAAGCATTGAGTGCAGCATCTATACTCTTTGAGGAACCGAATGTGCTAACCTCTTGGAGAAGGGAAAACACATCAGCTGCCTCAATGCTTTGTTTTCTTTCTAAATGCAATAAACATATTAAAATGCTCAACTCTTATCCCACTTAATTTTTCTTATAATGCATCTTTAGAAAATAACCTCTTGCTACAACACAACTACAGTGGCACAGGTTTTATTTCATTGAATATTAGCTAAAATGGTACCACACTTTTTCGGCACATTTCTAGTTTATATAGAAGGGAATTAACAAGGTGTTGTTTATATCCTTGGTGGGAAAAAAAAAAAAAAAACAACAAAAAACATCAATTCAGAAAATACTTATTTTCAAGCAGGTGTTTCAGCATGTAAAAAGTAGAATTACATCTAATAGCTATATCCCAATATAACTTTTTGTTGTTGTTGAAGATAATAATGCCAGCTAAAGACAGCTGCTAAGTTTTATTTATCTATTTCTTTGAAGCTAACCAACTTCTAGTTTATATCACTGTAACTGAATTTATTGCTTTTGACATATATGGATAAATACAAATGCATAATGATCTTGAGAAGGCTGCACTGCTGCTATCTCTTGGAATTCTGTGAGCTTCTATACGACACTAACATAGATTCCACTATCTGTATATCTTAGTCTCATCAACCTCTCAACTCTGTATGCTGATTTTACAAATGAGTTTACATTTTATGTAATATTTGATATTATATTATATTAAATATCTATAATTCCATGTTAATGTCAGTCTTCACCAATATATTGTAGACTCCATAGAAGCAGATACCATTGTTTTTTTATTCACTACCTTTTTCCCCTTACTTTTCTGTGGGCCTGGCTTCCCAGCTGGCACTAGTAAAGAACCCTCCTGCCAAATCCAGGAGTTATGAGGCCTTGTTCGATCCTTGGGTTGGGAAGATCCAGTGGAGGAGGTCATGATAACCCTCTCCAGTATTCTTGCCTGGAGAATCCCATGGACAGAGCAGCCTGGTTGGCTAAACCCCATAGGATCACACAGAGTTAGACATGACTGAAGTGACTTAGCTCTCTCTCTGATACACAACAGGATTTAAGAGAAAAACATTCTCTGAATACTACACTACTGCATATGAAAAATTCTTTCCCTTGAGTAAATATGAAAGCATCAAAAGTTTTGTTCAGAATGACTACACTTAATTTACTAAAACAAAAACTGTGTTAATCTAACTGCACATAGTTATATACAATATACAAGAAAGAATAGAAGGTTTGATTCTTATATCAGTGGCCAGATCTTTCTCACTAAAAACCTGGTGAACTGATGTTTTCTTTTTCTGTTGAATCTTTATGGACCTCCTTCTATATGTCCTACCTAGTTCTGTCCCACACTGGAGAGTCTCCATTTGTTATAGGGTCTTCGTTATTAGTCCTTATTACTAGCCACAGGCTTCCCTGGTGGTTCAGTGGTAAAGAATCTGACTGCCATTGCTGGAGACTTGGATTCGATCCCTGGATCTGGAAGGTCCCCTGAAGAGGGAGATGGCAACCCGCTCCAGTATTCTTGCCTGGAAAATCCCATGGACAGAGGAGCCTGGTGGACTACAGTCCACAGGATCACAGGAGAGGTTTGGCATGACTTAGCAACTGAACAACAATAACGTTACAGATGGTCACAGAGAATACTTGGACCATGCTGACATTTCCAATACATTACACAGGCTTCAAATATGTGAACTTTATCTTTGGTGTTGGATAATTAAACTCTGGTAAAATATTCTTAAACTCTTTCCTGGGATATAGATAAGTCACTTGGAAACATTTTGATCCTTCAGATCTTGCTTTAAAAATCTGTTAGTAAGAACAAGAGATGTTCTCAAGATTTTGCAAATTGTTCCTTATTGCTGAAGTGACCTGTGGAATCAAGGTTTTTCTGCCTGTCTGGTGGGAACCAGCACCATTCCAAGTCCTGCATGAAAGGTTTGCACTTTTCTTCTAATCCTTTTAGAAGATTCTTTTCCTAGCCTTGAGTAATTTTCTCTCATGCCTATGATCATCAATGCTCTGCTGAATAGACAAGGGATTACTTCTATATAGCTCTCTGCCCTCTAACAATCTCCTACAGATTCTCTCCTCCATGGTCTTCTTATCACTTGGAAACATTACTCAAGTCACAAGAATCCCTTAGGCTACACTTGGTCTCCTTTCAATGTCTTTGAAAATTCTCTCAGTGCAGTAAACTGAGAAATTCTCAAAATCAGAACTCATCTACTTTGTTTCTAGCTGTAAGGAATTGCTCTCCTCTGTTATTTGATGTCCTGAATCTTCAAAATTGTTGTCATATACATTTGCTTTTGTAGTTTGTATTTTTAATATACTTTTTAGATAAGTTTTATGGTCACAGCAAAATTGAACAGAAAGTAGAAAGAGTTCTCATACACACCCTACCCCAGCCCAGACACAGCTTCCTCTGATATCAATATTCTGCGCTATAATTTGTAACTTGTTACAACCTATAACCTTTCATGGACACTTCATTATTACTCAAAGCCTGTAGTTTGCATTAGTGTTCACTCTTACTTGTTGTATACTCTATGTGTAATTACAAATATCCACAGTTAGAGTAGAATATGGAATACTTCAAATACTCTGAAAATTCTGTGTGCACTTCCTATTCACTTCTTCCACACCCATAACTATGGCAACCACTGATCTTATTGTCTCTATATTTTTTCCTCTTCTAGAATATTTTGACATTCTAGAATATCACATATATAGAATCACACAGTATGCAGTCTCTTCAGATTGGTTTCTTTCATTTAGTCACATGTGCGTTAAAGTTCATCCATGGCTTT
Source organism: Capricornis sumatraensis (assembly GCF_032405125.1). Taxonomy (NCBI): domain Eukaryota; kingdom Metazoa; phylum Chordata; class Mammalia; order Artiodactyla; family Bovidae; genus Capricornis; species Capricornis sumatraensis. The sequence goes on from NC_091084.1 coordinate 12,865,208, forward strand.
TCATGTCTTGATAGCTCATTTCTTTCTTTTTTTGTAATTTTATATATTTATTTATCATTGTGCTGGATCTTTGCTCTAGTTGCAGAGAGCAGGGATTACTCTTTATTTCTTTGTATGCACTTCTCATTGTGGTGGCTTCTCTTGTGGAGAACAGGCTCTAGGGTGTTCAAGCTTTGGTAGTTTTGGTTCCTGGGATGTAGAACACAGGCTTGGTAGCTGTGGGGCACGGGCTTAGTTGCTGCAAGGCAGGTGGGACCTTTCTGGACCAGGAATTGAACCCATGTCTCCTACACTGCCAGGTGGATTCTTTACCACTGACACACCAGGGAAGCCCTCGTTTCTTTTTAGTGCCGTCTGTCCTTTTTAGTGTCACTGTCTTAAATATATTGCAGTTTATTTGTCCATTCATCGACTGAAGGCCATGTTGGTTGCTTCCAAGTTTTGGTAATTATAAAGAAAGACTCTAAATCTTCACATGCAGGTTTTGCATGGACTTTGGGTAAATAACAAGTAGAATGCTGGATCATACTGTAAGAGTATGTTTAGTCTTCTATGAAATTGCTGAACTCTCTTCTGTAATGGCTGTACCGTTTTGCATTTTCAACAACAGAATGAGAGCTCCTGTTGCTCTATACCCTTGTCAGCATTTGATGTTGGATTTGGTAATTCTAATAGTTTAGTTCAGTTCAGTTGCTCAGTTGTGTCCGACTCTTTGTGACTCCATGAACCGCAGCATGCCAAGCCTCCCTGTCCATCACCAACTCCCAGAGTCCACACAAACCCATGTCCATCGAGTTGGTGATGCCATCCAACTATCTCATCCTCTGTCGCCCCATTCTCCTCCTGCCCTCAATCTCTCCCAGCATCAGGGTCTTTTCAAATGAGTCATTTCTTCACATTAGGGGCCAAAGTATTGGAGTTTCAGCTTCAACATCAGTCCTTCCAATGAACACCCAGGAGTAATTTCCTTTAGGATGCACTGGCTATTAGATCTCCTTGCAATCCAAGAGACTCTCAAGACTCTTCTCCAACACTACAGTTCAAAAGCATCAATTCTTCAGTGCTCAGTTTCTTTATAATCCAAATCTCACATCCATATATGACCAATGGAAAAACCATAGCTTTGACTAGACAGACCTTTGTTGAAAGTAATGTCACTGCTTTGTAATATGCTGTCTAGGTTGGTCATAATTTCGCTTCCAAGGAGTATGAGTCTTTTAATTTCATGGCTTCAATTACCATCTTCAGTGATTTTGGAGACCAGAAAAATCAAGTCAGCCACTGTTTCCAGTTTCCCCATCTATTTCCCACGAATTGATGGGACTGGATGCCATGATCTTCATTTTCTGAATGTTGACCTTTAAACCAGATTTTTCACTCTGCTTCTTTCACTTTCATCAAGAGGCACTAAATAAGCATTAAATAAATGAGGTATTAAATAAGCAGGGTGACAATATACAGCCTTGATGTACTTCTTTTTCTATTTGGAACCAGTCTGTTGTTCCATGTCCAGTTCTAACTGTTGCTTCCTGACCTGCATACAAGTCTCTCAAGAGGCAGGTCAGGTGGTCTGGCATTCCCATCTCTTTCAGAATTTTCCACAGTTTATTGTGATCCACACAGTCAAAGGCTTCGGCATAGTCAATAAAGCAGAAATAGATGTTTTTCTGGAACTCTCTTGCTTTTCTGATGATCCAGCAAATGTTGGCAATTTGATCTCTGGTTCCTCTGCCTTTTCTAAAACTAACTTGAACATCTGGAATTTCATGGTTCACATGTTTCTGAAACCTGGCTTGGAGAATTTTGAGCATTACTTTACCAGTGTGTGAAATGAGTACAATTGTGCGGTAGTTTGAGCATTCTTTGGCATTGTCTTTCTTTAGGATTGGAATAAAAACTGATCTTTTCCAGTCCTGTGGCTACTGCTGAGTTTTCCAAATTTCCTGACATATTGAGTGCAGCACTTTCACAACATCATCTTTCAGGATTTGAAATAGCTCAGCTGGAATTCCATCACCTCCACTAGCTTTGTTCCTAGTGATGCTTTCTAAGGCACACTTGACCTCACATTCCAGGATGTCTAGATTCTAATATTTAGGTATTGGTATCTTGTTGTTGTTTTAGTTTTCAGTTGCCTGCTGACTTATAATGTGGACCTTTTTAATACGTTTATTTACCACTGCTTATCTTCAACTGTTGACCTAATTCAATATAAACTAGACTGCTATTCAAGGAATCATGGTTTCATCAGATTCTTTGAGGTAAAAGCTTTAAATAAGTAACGTGTTCTGGCTGTAGATATGTTGTAAGGTTTATTATCAGATTAAGTAATTCTTTCTTTAAGTAATTCTTTGGCTAAGAATTTTACAATAGTTTAGTTCAGTTCACTTCAGTTCAGTCACTCAGTCTTGTCCAACTCTTTGCGACTCCATGAATCGCAGCAAGCCAGGCCTCGTCAAATTATTTTTACTTCTCCATTCTGTCTGTTCTTTTTAAAATCTTGATTTATGTTATTAGATTTCATACCTTTTAAAATTCTAAAACAATAAACATTTTCTAAGAAGTATTTTGAAGTTTTTCTAATGTGGGTATAGATTCTATTTCACTTGTTTCTAGACTTTTGTTTATTGCAATCATCATTTTCTTTACTTTTTTTCTTTGAAATGAGATCCTTATTATATAGAAGTTTAAGTAATTGATTTTCAGATCTTATTTTTTTTAATACAGCAAAATGCTTATATACTCCTCTCTATACATTCTCTTAGCTTTACTGTTAATGTTTTTACATGGGAACTTCTGTTATTTCAGTTCAAAATAGTTTCAAATGTCCAAGTTGATTTCTTCTTTCATCAATGAGTTAAAAGCATGTTCCATAATTTACAATGTTAGAAGATTTATTACTTACCACTATGTTATGGATATCTCTTACAATACATTTTATTTTGTAGAAAACTTAGAGGTTTACAGAAAGATTAGGTGGAATGTACAAAAAGTTTAATGTAAACCTTTACCCACTCTAATATAGTTTTCATATATAAAACCTTTCAGTAATGAACTATATTTTATAATTGATGAGCCAAATTTATATTTTATTATTAATAAAAGTCCATAATTTACATGGGGATAAGTCTTTGTGTTTTAAAAATTTTCTCTCAGTCTATGGCTTATCCATTCATTTAACATTGTCTTTCACAAAACACAAGTTTTAAGTTTTATTTAGTTTGGAGCCCAGTTTGTCAATATTTTTTAATGCTTTGTGCTTCTTACGTTATACCCAAAAACTCATCACAAGCCCAAAGTCACCTAGATTTGCTCCTATGTATTCTTCTAATAGTGTTATACTTTTGTGTTTTACATTTAGGACTATCATTTGAATTTATTTATTGTTAGAGATGTAAGATCTCTGTCTAGATTAATTTCTTTACATGTGAATGCCCAGTTGTTCCAGCATCATTTGTTGCTGCATTGAATTGCCTTTGCTCCTTTTTCAAAGACCAATTGATTACATTTGTATTGCTGTATTTTCAGGCTCTTTATTCTGTTCCATTGATGTACTTGTCTATTCTTTTACCAATACCACACTCTTTTGATTATTATAACTTTAGAACAAGTCTTAAAACAGGTTAGTATAACTATTCCAACTTTGTTTTTCTTCTTCAATATAGCATTGGATTTTCTGAATATTTTAGATTAAAAGTTATTTCATACTCAGGAATATTTATCTATTAATCTATAACTTCATTTTCCATTTCTTCTTCCATTTATTCATACCTCATTAGCTATTTTGCCTTAAGAATATCTGCAACTTTTACATGCAAGGTATTTACAGAAGTACACATAATCAAATAAAATATTGCAATTATTTTGAAGAAAATGTTATCTGTTCAATTAAGAGTAAGAAAAATAAAGGTTTCTCTTTTGCCTTTGCTTATTTCTGCTTTGATGCTGCTTCTTTCTTTGTGTAGAGCTGAATTTCTGACCTAAACCATAACCCTTCTCTCTAAAGAACTTTAAAGAGACATATCTTGATAAAAGGTCTACTGGCAAAATTTTCTTCTTCTTCTTTTCTTTTCCTAAGAAAGTACTTTTCACCATTGTTTTATAGTTTTGTATATATAGGTCTTCAGTTTCTTTTCTTTAAATAAATTTTTTAATTTTATATATATTTTTTAAAAATTTACTTTTACTTTATATTACTTTACAAAACTGTATTGGTTTTGCCATACATTGACATGAATCCACCATGGGTGTACATGCGTTCCCAAACATGAACCCCCCTCCTACCTCCCTCCCCATAACATCTCTCTGGGTCATCCCTGTGCACCAGCCCCAAGCATGCTGTATCCTGCATCTGACATAGACTGGAAATTCGTTTCTTATATGATAGTATACATGTTTCAATGCCATTCTCCCAAATCATCCCACCCTCTCCCTCTCCCTCAGAGTCCAAAATTCCACTCTACACATCTGTGTCTCTTTTGCTGTCTCACATACAGGGTCATCATTGCCATCTTTCTAAATTCCATGTAGATGTGTTAGTATACTGTATTGGTGTTTTTCTTTGTGGCTTACTTCACTCTGTATAATCGGCTCCAGTTTCATCCATCTCATCAGAACTGATTCAAATGTATTCTTTTAAATGGCTGAGTAATACTCCATTGTGTATATGTACCACATTTCTTATCCATTCATCTGCTGATGGACATCAATGTTGTTTCCATGTCCTGAGTATTATAAACAGTGCTGCGATGAACATTGGGGTACATGTGTCTCTTTCAATTCTGGTTTCCTCGGTGTGTATGCCCAGCAATGGGATTGCTGGGTCATAAGACAGTTCTATTTCCAGTTTTTTAAGGAATCTCCACACTGTTCTCCATAGTGGCTGTACAAGTTTGCATTCCCATCAACAGTGTAGGAGGGTTCCCTTTTCTCCACACCCTCTCCAGCATTTATTGCTTGTAGACTTTTGGATCGCAGACATTCTGACTGGTGTGAAGTGGTACCTCATTGTGGTTTTGATTTGCATTTCTCTAATAATGAGTGATGCTGAGCATCTTTTCATGTGTTTGTTAGTCATCTGTATGTCTTCAGAGAAATGTCTAGTTCTTTGGGCCATTTTTTGATTGGGTCATTTATTTTTCTGGAATTGAGCTGCAGGAGTTGCTGGTATATTTTTGAGATTAGTTGTTTGTCACTTGCTTCATTTTCTATTATTTTCTCCCATTCAGAAGGCTGTCTTTTCACCTTGCTTATATTTTCCTTTGTTGTGCAGAAGCTTTTAATTTTAATTAGGTCCCATTTGTTTATTTTTGCTTTTATTTCCAGAATTCTGGGAGGCGGATCATAGAGGATCCTGCTGTGGTTTATGTCAGAGAGTGTTTTGCCTATGTTCTCCTCTAGGAGTTTTATACTTTCTGGTCTTACATTTAGATCTTTAATCCATTTTGAGTTTATTTTTGTGTGCGGTGTTAGAAAGTGATCTAGTTTCTTTCCTTTACATGTGGTTGACCAGTTTTCCTAGCACCACTTGTTAAAGAGATTGTCTTTACTCCATTGTATATTCTTGCCTCCTTTGTCAAAGATAAGCTGTCCATATGTGTGTGGATTTATCTCTGGGCTTTCTATTTTGTTCCATTGATCTATATTTCTGTCTTTGTGCCAGTACCATACTGTCTTGATGACTGTGGGTTTGTAGTAGAGCCTGAATTCAGGCAGGTTGATTCCTCCAGTTCCATTCTTCTTTCTCAAGGTTGCTTTGGCTATTCGATGTTTTTTGTATTTCCATACAAATCTTGAAATTATTTGTTCTAGTTCTGTGAAAAATATCGCTGGTACTAGATGGCAATTGCATAGAATCTGTAGATTGCTTTGAGTAGTATACTCATTTACACTATATTGATTCTTCCGATCCTTGAACATGGTACATTTCTCCATCTATTAGTGTCCTCTTTGATTTCTTTCATCAGTGTTTTATAGTTTTCTATATATAGGTCTTTAGTTTCCTTAGGTAGATATATTCCTAAGTATTTTATTCTTTTCGTTGCAATGGTGAATGGAATCGTTTCCTTAATTTCTTTTTCTACTTTCTCATTATTAGTGTATAGGAATGCAAGGCATTTCTGTGTGTTGATTTTATATCCTGCAACTTTACCATATTCATTGATTAGCTCTAGTAATTTTCTGGTGGAGTCTTTAGGGTTTTCTATGTAGAGGATCATGTCATCTGCAAACAGTGAGAGTTTTACTTCTTCTTTTCCAATTTGGATTCCTTTTCTTTCTTTTTCTGCTCTGATTGCTGTGGCCAAAACTTCCAGAACTATGTTGAATAGTAGCGGTGAAAGTGGGCACCCTTGTCTTGTTCCTGACTTTAGGGGAAATGCTTTCAATTTTTCACCATTGAGGATAATGTTTGCTGTGGGTTTGTCATATATAGCTTTTATTATGTTGAGGTATGTTCCTTCTATTCCTGCTTTCTGGAGAGTTTTTATCATAAATGGATGTTGAATTTTGTCAAAGGCCTTCTTTGCATCTATTGAGATCATCATATGGCTTTTATTTTTCAATTTGTTAATGTGGTGAATTACATTAATTTGCAGATATGGAAGAATCCTTGCATCCCTGGGATAAAGCCCACTTGGTCATGGTGTATGATCTTTTTAATGTGTTGTTGGATTCTGATTGCTAGAATTTTGTTGGGGATTTTTGCATCTATGCTCATCAGTGATATTGGCCTGCAGTTTTCGTTTTTTTGTGGCATGTTTGTCAGGTTTTGGTATTAGGGTGATGGTGGCCTCATAGAATGAGTTTGGAAGTTTACCTTCCTCTGCAATTTTCTGAAGAGTTTGAGTAGGATAGGTGTTAGCTCTTCTCTAAATTTTTGGTAGAATTCAGCTGTGAAGCCGTCTGGACCTGGGCTTTTGTTTGCTGGAAGATTTCTGATTACAATTTCAATTTCCATGCTTGTGATGGGTCTGTTAAGATTTTCTATTTCTTCCTGGTTCAGTTTTGGAAAGTGGTCCTTTCCTAAGAATTTGCCCATTTCTTCCATGTTGTCCATTTTATTGGCATATAGTTGCTGATAGTAGTCTCTTATGATCCTTTGTATTTCTGTGTTGTCTATTGTGATCTCTCCATTTTCATTTCTAATTTTATTGACTTGATATTTCTCTCTTTGTTTCTTGATGAGCGTGGCTAATGGTTTGTCAATTTTATTTATCCTTTCAAAGAACCAGCTTTTGGCTTTGTTGGGTCTTTTTATGGTCTCTTTTGTTTCTTTTGCATTTATTTCTGCCCTAATTTTAAAGATTTCTTTCCCTCTACTAACTGTGGGGTTTTCCATTTCTTCCTTTTCTAGTTGCTTTAGGTGTAGAGTTAGGTTATTATTTGACTTTTTTCTTGTTTCTTAAGGTGTGCCTGTAGTGCTTAGAACTTCTTTTGTAGTGTCCTGCAGGTTTTGGGTTGTTGTGTTTTAATTTTCATTCGTTTCTATGCATATTTTGATTTCTTTTTTGATTTCTTCTGTGATTTGTTTGTTATTCAGAAGCATGTTGTTCAGCCTCCATATGTTGGAATTTTTAATAGTTTTTCTCCTGTAATTGAGATCTAATCATAATGCATTACAGTCAGAAAAGATGCTTGGAATGATTTTGATTTTTTTAAATTTATCAAGGGTAGATTTATGGCCCAGGATGTGATCTATCCTGGAGAAGGTTCCCTGAGCACTTGAGAAAAAGGTGTAATTCATTGTTTTGGGGTGAAATGTCCTGTAGATATCAATTAGGTCTAACTGGTCTATTGTATCATTTAACGTTTGTGTTTCTTTGTTAACTTTCTGTTTAGTTGATCTGTCCATAGGTGTGAGTGGGGTATTGTGTTATTGTTAATTTCCCCTTTCATACTTGTTAGCATTTGTCTTACATATTGCGGCACTCTTATGTTGGGTGCATATATATTTATAATTGTTATATCTTCTTCTTGGATTGATCCTTTGATCATTATGTAGTAGCCTTCTTTGTCTCTTTTCACAGCCTTTGTTTTAAAGTCTATTTTATCAGATATGAGTATTGCCACTCCTGCTTTCTTTTGGTCTCTATTTGCGTGGAATATCTTTTTCCAGCCCTTCACTTTCAGTCTGTATGTGTCCCTTGTTTTGAGGTGGGTCTCTTGAAAGCAGCATATAGAGGGGTCTTGTTTTTGTATCCATTCGGCCAGTCTTTGCCTTTTGGTTGGGGCATTCAACCCATTTACGTTTAAGGTAATTATTGATAAGTATGATCCTGTTACCATTTAGTTTATTGTTTTGGGTTCGGGTTTATACACCCTTTTTGTGTTTCCTGTCTAGAGAATATCCTTTAGCATTTGTTGGAGAGCTGGTTTGGTGGTGCTGAATTCTCTCAGCTTTTGCTTGTTTGTAAAGCTTTTGATTTCTCCTTCGTATTTGAATGAGATCCTTGCTGGGTACAGTAATCTGGGCTGTAGGTTATTTTCTTTCATCACTTTAAGTATGTCTTGCCATTCCCTCCTGGCCTGAAGAGTTTCTATTGTAATATCAGCTGTTATCTTTATCGGATTCCCCTTATGTGTTATTTGTTGTTTTTCCTCTGCTGCTTTTAATATTTGTTCTTTGTGTTTGATCTTTGTTAATTTGATTAATATGTGTCTTGGGGTGTTTCACCTTGGGTTTATCCTATTTGGAACTCTCTGGGTTTCTTGGACTTGGCTGATTATTTCCTTCCCCATTTTAGGGAAGTTTTCAACTATTATCTCCTCAAGGATTTTCTCATGGTCTTTCTTTTTGTCTTCTTCTGGGACTCTTATAATTCGAATGTTGGAGCGTTTCATATTGTCCTGGAGGTTTCTGAGATTGTCCTCATTTCTTTTAATTCATTTTTCTCTTTTCCTCTCTGATTCATTAATTTTTACCATTCTATCTTCTATTTCACTAATTCTATCTTCTGCCTCTGTTATTCTACTATTTGTTGCCTCCAGAGTGTTTCTGATCTCATTTATTGCGTTATTCATTATATATTGACTCTTTTTTATTTCTTCTATGTCCTTGTTAAACCTTTCTTGCATTTTCTCAATCCTTGTCTCTAGGCTATTTATCTGTGATTCCATTTTTATTTCAAGATTTTGAATCATTTTTACTATTAATATTTGGAATTGCTTCTCAGGTAGATTCCCTACTTCTTCCTCTTTTGTTTGGTTTGGTGGGCATTTATCCTGTTCCTTTACCTGATAGGTATTCCTCTGTCTCTTTGTCTTGGTTATATTGCTGCGTTTGGGGTGGCCTTTCTATGTTTTGGGAATTTGTGGAGTTCTCTTTATTATGGAGCTTCCTCACTGTGGGTGGGGTTGTATCAGTGGCATGTCAAGGTTTCCTGGTTAGGAAGGCTTGTGTTGGCGTTTTGGTGGGTGGAGCTGGGTTTCTTCTCTCTGGAGTGCAGTGGAGTGACCAGTAATGTGTTATGAGAGGTCAATGGTTTTGGAGTAACTTTGAGCTGCCTGTATATTGAAGCTCAGGGGTGTGTTCCTGTGTTGCTGGAGAATTTGCGTGGTATGTCTTGTTCTGGAACTTGTTGGTCCTTATTTTCTTTACAATATTGTATTAGTTTTGTCTTTAGATAGATATATTCCTGAGTATTTTATTCTTTTCTTTGCAATGGTGAATGGAATTGTTTCATTAATTTTTCTTTCTATTTTCTCATTATTAGTGTATAGGAATGCAAGGGATTTTTGTGTATTGATTTTATATCATGCAACTTTACTATATTCTTTGTTTAGCTCTAGTAATTTTCTGGTGGAGTCTTTAGGGTTTTCTATGTATAGGATCATGTCATCTGGAAACAATGAGAGTTTTACTTCTTCTTTTCCAATTTGGATTGCTTTTATTTCTTTTTCTGCTCTGATTGTTCTGGTCAAAACTTCCAAAACTATGTTGAAGAGTAGTGGTGAAAGTGGGCACCCTTGTCTTTTTCCTTACTTTAGGGGAAATGTTTTCAATTTTTCACTATTTAGGATTATGGTTGCTGTGGGTTTGTCATATATAGCTTTTATTATGTTGAGGTATGTTCCTTCTATTCCTGCTTTCTGAAGAGTTTTTATCATAAATGGATGTCGAACTTCGTCAAAGGCTTTCACTGCATCTATTGAGATAATCATATGCCTTTTATTTTTCAATTTGTTAATGTGGTGGGTTACACTGATTGATTTGCAGATATTGAAGAATCCTTGCATCCCTGGGATAAAGCCCACTTGGTCATGGTGTATGATCTTTTTAATGTGTTGTTGGATTCTGATTGCTAGAATTTTGTTGAGGATTTTTGCATGTATGTTCATCAGTGATATTGGCCTGTAGTTTTCTTTTCTTTTCTTTTTTTTTTTTTTTGGCATGCTTGTCAGGTTTTGGTATTAGGGTGATGGTGGCCTCATAGAATGAGTTTGGAAGTTTACCTTCCTCTGCAATTTTCTGGAAGTTTGAGTAGGATAGATGTTCAGTTCAGTTCAGTTCAGTTCAGCCACTCAGTCGTGTCCAACTCTTTGCGACCCCATGAATCACAGCACACCAGGCCTCCCTGTCCATCACCAACTCCTGGAGTTCACTCAGACTCACGTCCATTGAGTCAGTGATGCCATCCAGCCATCTCATCTTCTGTCGTCCCCTTCTCCTCTTGCCCCCAATCCCTCCCAGCATCAGAGCCTTTTCTAATGAGTCAACAGTTCGCATGAGATGGCCAAAGTACTGGAGTTTCAGCTTCAGCATCATTCCCTCAAAGAAATCCCACGGCTGATAGGTGTTAGCTCTTCTCTAAATTTTTGGTAGAATTCAGCTGTGAAGCCGTCTGGACCTGGGCTTTTGTTTGCTGGAAGATTTCTGATTACAGTTTCAATTTCTGTGCTTGTGATGGGTCTGTTAAGATTTTCTATTTCTTCCTGGTTCAGTTTTGGAAAGTTGTACTTTTCTATGAATTTGTCCATTTCTTCCACGTTGTCCATTTTATTGGCATATAATTACTGGTAGTAGTTTCTTATGATCCTTTGTATTTCTGCATTGTTTGTTGTGATCATTCCATTTTCATTTCTAATTTAACGTATTTGATTTTTCTCCCTTTGTTTCCTGATGAGTCTGGCTAATGGTTTGTTAATTTTGTTTATCCTTTCAAAGAACAAGCTTTTGGCTTTGTTGATTTTTGTTATGGTCTCTTTTGTTTCTTTTGCATTTATTTCTCTCCTAATTTTTAAGATTTCTTTCCTTCTACTAACTCTGGGGTTCTTCATTTCTTCTTTTTCTAGTTGCTTTAAGTGTTCAGTTCAGTTCAGTCGCTCAGTCGTGTCCGACTCTTTGCGACCCCATGAATCACAGCACGCCAGGCCTCCCTGTCCATCACCAACTCCCAGAGTTCACTCAGATTCGTGTCCTCAAGTCAGTGATGCCATCCAGCCATCTCATCCTCTGTCATCCCCTTCTTCTCCTGCCCCCAATCTCTCCCAGCATCGAAGTCTTTTCCAGTGAGTCAACTCTTCACATGAGGTGGCCAAAGTACTGGAGTTTCAGCTTTAGCATCATTCCTTCCAAAGCAATCCCAGGGTTGATCTCCTTCAGGATGGACTGGTTGGATCTCCTTGCTTTAGGTGTATAGTTAGGTTATTTATGTGACTTTTATCTTGTTTCTTGAGGTATGCCTGTATTGCTATGAACTTTCCTCTTAGCACTGCTTTTATAGTGTCCCACAGGATTTGGGTTGTTGTGTTTTCCTTTTCATTATTTTCTATGCATATTTTGATTTCTTTTTTCATTTCTTCTGTGATTTGTTGGTTATTCAGCAGTGTGTTTTTCAGCCTCCATATGTTGGAATTTTTAATAGTTTTTCTCTTGTAATTGAGATCTAATCTTACTACACTGTGGTCAGAAAAGATGCTTGGAATGATTTCTTTTCTTTTTTTTTGAATTTACCAAGGCTAGATTTATGGCCCAGGATGTAATTTATCTTGCATAAGGTTCTGTGTGCACTTGAGAAAATGATGAAATTTATTTTTGGGGGGTGAAATGTCCTATAGATATCAATTAGGTCTATCTGGTCTATTGTATCATTTCAAGTTTGTGTTTCCTTCTTAAATTTCTCTTTAGTTGATCTATCCATAGGTGTGAACGGGGTATTAAAGTCTCCTACTATTATTGTGTTATTGTTAATCTCCCCTTTCATACTTGTTAGCATTTGTCTTATATATCGCGGCACTCTTATGTTGGGTGCATATATATTTATAATTGTTATATCTTCTTGGATTGATCCTTTGATCATTATGCAGTGTCCTTTGTCTCTTTTAACAGCCTTTGTTTTAGGTTTATTTTATCTGATATGAGTATTGCTACTCCTGCTTTTGTTTGGTCTCTATTTGCATGGTATATTTTTCTAGCCCTTCACTTTCAGTCTGTTATGTGTCCCCTGTTTTGAGGTGGGTCTCTTGTAGACAACATATATAGAGGACATAGGCAAAACACTCTCTGACATAAATCACAGCAGGGTCCTCTATGACCCACCTCCCATAATATTGGAAATAAAAGCAAAAATAAACAAATGGGACTTAATTAAACTTAAAAGCTTCTGCACAACAAAGGAAACTATAAGCAAGGTGAAAAGACAGCCTTCAGAACAGGAGAAAATAATAGCAAATGAAGCAACAGAGAAACAACTAATCTCAAAAATAGACAAGCAACTCCTGCAGCTCAATTCCAGGAAAATAAACGACCCAATCAAAAAATAGGCCAAAGAACTAAATAGACATTTCTCCAAAGAAGACATACAGATGGCTAACAAACACATGAAAAGATGCTCAACATCACTCATTATCAGAGAAATGCAAATCAAGACCACAATGAGATACCATTTCACACCAGTCAGAATGGCTGTTATCCAAAAGTCTACAAGCAATAAATGCTGGAGAGGGCGTGGAGAAAAGGGAACCCTCTTACACTGTTGGTGGGAATGCAAAGTAGTACAGCCACTATGGAGAACAGTGTGGAGATTCCTTAAAAAACTGGAAATAGAACTGCCTATGACCCAGCAATCCCACTGCTGGGCATACACACCGAGGAAACCAGAATTGAAAGAGACACATGTACCCCAATGTTCATCACAGCACTGTTTATAATAGCCAGGACATGGAAGCAACCTAGATGTCCATTAGCAGATGAATGGATAAGAAAGCAGTGGTACATATATACAATGGAGTATTACTTAGGCATTAAAAAGAATACATTTGAATCCATTCTAATGAGATGGATGAAACTGGAGCCTATTATACAGAGTGAAGTAAGCCAGAAAGAAAAACACCAATACCGTATACTAATGCATATATATGGAATTTAGAAAGATGGTAACAATAACCCTGTATGCGAGACAGTAAAAAAGACACAGATGTATAGAACTGTCTTTTGGGCTCTGAGGGAGAGGGAGAGGGTGGGATGATTTGGGAGAATGGCATTGAAACATGTATAATATCATATAAGAGGTGAATCACCAGTCCAGGTTCAAGGAATTATACAGGATGCTTGGTGCTGGTGCACTGGGACCACCCAGACGGATGGTATGGGGAAGGAGGAGGGAGGGGGTTTCAGGATGGGGAACACGTGTATACCTGTGGCAGAGTCATGTTGATGTATGGCAAAACCAATACAATATCATAAAGTAATTAACTCCCTATTAAATTTATATTAAAAAAGAAAAGAAAGTATTTCTCTTTCACTTTTGAAGGATATTTTTGCAGGGAGAGAGTTTTGTTTATTTCTTCTTTATTTTTTTATCTTTCTCTCTCTGCACTATAAATAGTTCACTTTATTGTTTTGCTTGCACTGTTTCTTAGCAGAGGTTGAACATAATTCCTTTTTTGTTTCTCTTTTAGGTAAAGAATCCCCCCAGGCCCCACCACCCTGGTTTACTTCTGGATTTTACACTTTGATTTTCTACTGTTTGAAAATGATATGCCTTGTGCTAATGTTTGTAGATTTATCCTGTTTGGTCTTCTCTAAGTTTGCTGCATTCTGTGTATGTCATTTATTTGGGTAAATTATAAGCAATTCTTATTTCTCCTGTTTCTCTTTCTTCTTCTGGTATTATTATTACACATATATTACATCTTTGAAGTTATCTCCTGGTCTTTGGATATACTGTTTGTCTTATTACAGCTTTTCTTTTCCTTGCATTTTAATATTTGACGCTTCTATTGTTATATCCTAAGGCTCAGATTCTTTATTCAGCTGATCAGACTAGTGATGTGTCCATCAAAGACATTCTTCATTTCTCTTTCAGTGTTTTTTTCTTTTTTTTTAATCTCTAGCATTCTTTTTTGGTTATTTCTTACGATATCCATCTCTCTTTTTGAATTGCCCATTTGTTCTTGTATGTTATTTTATCCATATGAATTATAATGAAGAAACTATTAATAATAGTTGTTTCAAATTTCCAGTCAATAATCTCAACTTCCCTGCCCTATCTGAGGCAACACTGATGTTTATTCTCTCTTCCAAAATTTTTGGTTTGAAAGGGGACTTTTTTATTTTAGGCATGTCTTATATTTTGATTGGTTTATGTTTTCTTGTTTTAGTAGTTTGATATGATGTGTTGGGTAAAGGCATCCTATGACTGGCTTGTCAGGCTTTTAGGGAGTTTTTGCCTCTGGACTGTGAATTAAACAAATGTTTCTCAGTTTTTGTCTTATGCTATCAGGTGGAATTAGATTTCTACAGGAGCATGGACTTAGGTTATTCACTTTCTAAAGGTCAAGTAAGCTCTGAAAGATCTGTTTAGTTGAGTAGTTCAGTCATGTCTGACTCTTTGCGACCCCGTGGCCTGCAGCTTGCCAGGATTCCCTGTCCAGCACCAACTCCCAGAACTTACTTAAACTCATGTCCATTGAGTCAGTGATGATATCGAACCATCTCATCCTCTGTCATTCCCTTCTCCTCCAGCCTTAAATCTTTCCCAGCATCAGGGTCTTTTCCAATGAATCAGTTTGTCACATGAGGTGGCCAAAGTATTGGAGTTTCAGCTTTAGCATCAGTCCTTCCAATGAATATTCATTACTGATTTCGTTTAGGATGTACTGTTTTGATCTCCTTGCAGTCCAAGTGGCTCTCAAGAGTCTTCTCCAACTCCACAATTCAAAAGCATCAATTCTTTGGTGCTCAGCTTTCTTTTTAGTCCAACTCTCACATCCGTACATGACTATTGGAAACACCATAGCTTTGACTAGACAGACCTCTGTTGACAAAATGATGTCACTACTTTTTAATATTTTGTCTAGGTTGGAAATAGCTTTTCTTCCAAGGAGCAAGCATCTCTAATTTCATGGCTGCATTCACTATCTGGAGTGATTTTGGGGGCCCCAATAATTCAATCTGTCACTGTTTCCACTGTTTCCCCATCTATTTCCCATGAAGTGATGGGATCAGATGCCATGATCTCCATTTTCTGAATGTTGAGTTTTAAGCCAACTTTTTCACTCTCCTCTTTCACTTTCATCAAGAGGCTTTTTAGTTTTTCACTTTCTGCCATAAGGGTGGTGTCATCTACATATCTGAGGTTACTGATATTTCTCCCAGAAATCTTGATTCCAGCTTGTGCTTCATCAACCTAGAATTTCACATGATGTTCTCTACATGTAAGTTAAACAAGCAGGGTGACAAAATACAGCCTTCACGTACTTCTTCCCCGTTTGGAACCAGTCTGTTCCATATCCAGTTCTAACTGTTGCTTTGTGACCTGCATACAGATTTCTCTGGAGGGAGGTCAGGTGATCAACATGTTATTCCCATCTCTTGAAGAATTTTCCACAGTTTGTTGTGATTCACACAGTCAAATGCTTTTGCATAGTCAATAAAGCAGAAATAGATTTTTTTTTTCTGGAACTCTCTTGCTTTCTCAGTGATCCAATGGGTGTTTGCAATTTAATCTGCCTCCTCTGTCTTTTTAAATCCAGTTTGAACATCTGGAAGTTCAAGATTCATGTACTGTTGAAGACTGGCTTGGAGAATTTTGAGAATTACTTTCCTAGCATGTGAGAAGAGTGTAATTGTGTGGTAGCTTGAACATTTTTTGGCACTGCCTTTCTTTGGGATTGGAATGAAAACTTATCTTTTCCAGTCCTGTGGCCACTGCTAAGTTTTCCAAAGTTACTGACATATTGACTGCTGCACTTTCACAGCATCACCCTGTAAGATTTGAAATAGCTCAACTGGAATTTCATCGTCTCCATGAACTTTTTTCGAAGTGATGCTTCCTAAAGCCCACTCTGACTTAGCTTTCCAGGATGTCTGGCTCTGGATGAGTGATCACACCATCGTGGTTATCTGGGTCATGAAGATGTTTTTTTGTATAGTTCTTCTGTGTATTCTTGCCGTCTCTTCTTAATATCTTCTGCTTCTGTTGGGTCCATAGCATTTCTTTCCTTTATTGTATCCATCTTTACATGAAATATTCCCTTGATATTCTCTAATTTTCTTGAAGAGATCTCTAGTCTTTCCCATTCTACTGTTTCCTCTATTTGTTTACATTGATCACTGAGAAAGACTTTCTTATCTCTGCTTGCTGTTCTTTGAAACTATGCATTTAAATGGGTGTATTCCCTTTTCTCCTTTGCCTGTAGCTTCTCTTTCCTCAGCTGTTTGTAAGGCTTCTTCAGACAACCATTTTGCCTTTTTTCATTTCTTTTTCTTGGGGATGATCTTGATCACTGCCTCTTGTGCAATGACGTGAACCTCCATCCATAGTTCTTAAGGCACTCTGTCTGTCAGATCTAATCTCTTGAATCTATTTGTCATTTCCACTGTACAATCATAAGTGATTTTATTTAAGTCATACCTAAATTGTCTAGTGGTTTTCCCCATTTTGTTCAATTTAAGTCTGAATTTGGCAAAAAGGTGTTCATGATCTGAGCCATAGTCAGCTCCCAGTCTTGTTTTTGTTGACTGCATAGAGGTTCTCCATCTTTGACTGCAAAGAATGTAATCATCTGATTTTGGTACTGACCGTCTGGTGATGTCCATGTGTAGATTCTTTTCTTATTTTGTTGGAAGAGGATGGTTGCTATAATCAGTGCATTCTCTTGGCAAAATTCTGTTAACCTTTACCCTGCCTCATTTTGTACTCCAAGGCGAATTTTGCCTGTTACTCCATGTATCTCTTAACTTCCAACTTTTTCATTCCAGTCCCCTACGATGTAAAGTACTTCTTTTTTGGTTGTTAGTTCTAGGTCTTCATAGAACCGTTCAGCTTCAGCTTCTTCAGCATTACTGCTCAGGACATAGACTTGGATTACTGTGATATTGAGTTGTCTTGGAAATGAACAGAGATCATTCTGTCATTTTTGAGATTCCATCCAAGTACTACATTTCAGACTCCTTTGTTTACTATGATGGTTACTCCATTTGTTCTAAGGGATTCTTGCCCTTGGGAATATTATATTTAAATATTATATATTATATTTAAATATAATTCCAAGCTCACCTCTCTTCAAAATTGCACTTATCTGAAAATTAAAAAAAAAAATAAATAAAAAAAACACAAAGGAGTCTGTTACCTTGCATGTAAATTGCTTAGTTATTGTCATTGGGATAGTCTCTGAACTCAGGAAGCACCCCTACTGGAAAATATAGCAATTACAGACAATTATAGATAAAGTCTTGTTAGGAAAGTATGAGCAATTCAGAGTAATTAATTAGCAAATATCAACTCAATATAGTGATTCAAAAACTTGATAGACATAAACCAAGAAGAAATCTAGTAAGGCTGTCAAAATTCATGTAAAGACTTTGGAATCCAATCATCTTCATGAATTGCGGGAGTATGTGGAAGACATCAGTGAGAATAAAAGACCTGTAACTAAGGTCAGGGATTCTTACATATCAGTTGCTTTTTTGGAAGTCAAATGGTGAGTATTCAGGGATGACTGGGTTGAAGTTTACATCTGGAGATAGTGAAGAACACCTGGTTGCATCAGACAACAAAAGGAAGGTACTTCCTGACAACTGCGTTTTAGTTTTGTGGACAAGTAAGTATCCATTTTGAAATTTTATAAACCACTTTCAATGCAAAGAACATAGTGAATACCTATCCATGTTTTACCAGTTCTGTCTCACTTATTTTATAACTATAAATAGTTTTCAGGGTAAATTTTCTTCTTTGTTATACAATATTTTCAAAAACTTAAGGCCATATTTTAAACTGCTTTAGTATACTCACAATTTACTCAAATCCTTCCTGTATGGTTTAAGAATATTTTGAGATTTCTGCTCATAGAAAAACACCTGGAGTTTTAAATAGTTAACTTGAAATAAAATTAGCTTGTTTTATCACAGCTTCCTTCTTCTAATTGCCTACCAAAGACTGGCAGATACTTCTGGTAACTTTTCTGCAAGTCAGCATTTAAGACAAGATTTCCCATAGGATAGTACAATAAGGTGTCCCTAGCCTTCCACATCAAAATCCATATTGACAACTGGCCATAAGCCTGAGGGCTAAAGCTAATTAGCAGACCTTCATTTCTCAAAATAAATTAATTAAATCTAAACTTGGCTTAAAATGGCTGAACTCTTATGGAACACTTTAAAAATATTATTACAAATGAGTGACTTAGTTATATACTCTTGTCAAGTTTTCTTGTACTTAGGAATTATCCAAGAAGCAAAATAGTGTGTTGAAACACTTCTAATCATAATTCCCTTTACATGACATGCAATATTCTTCATATTCTGACTCTTACCTCACTGTCCAGATTAACCTCCTATGTTTCCACACCAGACAAAACTAACTTTTGACAGGATGTATTTGCATATATTTGTATACCTATTTATATAGTGTCTCCTCTGTTTGAAATGCTCTTTCCTGACTAGTATTTGAAAATCTTATTATTGTCACAGATCTTTACCTTGAATACACATCTTCTGAAAGTGCTGCTTATTTTCCCAGTAGAGTTTGAAGTCTTTGCTCTTGTGTTTAACTTCCTATTATCGTAACTATCTTATGTCTATGTCATTGTTTATAGGAGTCTACCCATTAGGATCCAAGTTCCTAAAAATCAAGGATGCTGTTAGGTTTAATACGTATTTGTAGAATGAGTGAGTGACTGCAATGAGGGCAAAAACTTTTTAGCACATTGCAAATAAATATGTGTCCATAATACAGACACATAGCACTGTGCCTCAAGGCAAATAATGTCACCCTGAGGGTGGATAGAGATAAAATCTAGCAGACAACATTAGATTAAGTCCCGATTATAGTGTGAATGATAACTGCAGTGATATATATTTACTGCAGATTTAGCTTCAATATTTCTCACCTGGATACTCTTCCAAAATATTTGCTTCATATACATAAAAGTGGTTTTAGGTTACAAAGGGATATTTTCAAATACAATATATATCTGTAGAATGTTTATTTATCAAAATATGTGGTCTCTCCATGGTGTGCCCCAACCCCTCTCACCAAGATAGCCACTGAGAATTTGGAATGATCAATATTTCTGCTATTCTAAATAAATAAAAAGTAAAGCTTTACAAGTGCTTTTGTTATATTTACTTGATATAACCTCTATGTCAGTTAATTCATTATCTGTTATGCAGAGTGCCTAGTACAGAGTATATGTGTTCAATAATGTTGCTCAGTATAAAGTGGCCAATAAATTATATTTATTATTATTATTGGTGGAAATATATTTTATTTATTTTATCTTTGGAATAGTATTTTTCTTATCACAATGAATAAACACTTTTATTAATTTAAAATGAAATAGGCTTTGTTTTAGACCAAATGTTTGTGTCCTCACACTGCAAATTCATATGATGGAATTGCAATTCCACATACAATGGTTTTAGGAAATGGAACATTTGGCCATTGATTTGATCAAATGTGTGGAGCCCTCAAAAATGTATTTGGTGTCTTTATGAGAGTGCTCTCTGTTCACCTTGTAAGGATATAAGGAGAAAATAAGCATCTGCAATCCAGGAAGAGAACCTGCAATAAAAACCTAATTAAGTCAGCCCTGATCTCAAAATTCCAGCCTCCAGTATGATAAGAAATAGCCTTATTGATTAACTGCTCAGTTTATTATATATATTTTTTAATAACTGGCTGGACTGACATGAAGCAGGTCCATAATTTTTTTTTTCATATATTTCACTCAAAATACTTAAGCCCTTCCAAACAAAAGAACCAAGACCTCCTTTCTTAAGGAAGTTACATTTTAACAGGGAAGAAAAAGTAATAATTATATAGGTAAATCATACTGTCATAAGAATTATAATGAAAATTATGGAACATATGAGATTGAAGACCAAGTTGAATATTGAAGACCAAGTTAAGTCCAAGTTACACTAGGAAGGAAGCAGGCTGAAATATCAAATTTGGTGTTATTTTCTTGATACTTTGAGTAACACTAATAAGGTTCAAAGATAAGGCTAAAATTGTTAAATGTTTTTTAAAAATTAAAATCACCTTAATAATAACAGTTTTGCTGCTGCTGCTGCTGCTGCTGTTAACTCACTTCAGTCATGTCCGACTCTGTGCGACCCCATAGACGGCAGCCCACCAGGTTCCCCTGTCCCTGGGATTCTCTAGGCAAGAACACTGGGGTGGGTTGCCATTTCCTTCTCCATAACTTAGTTTTACACTTCTACAAATCTATAGAAAAGCAAACAATTGTTTTTATCATCTTTTGCCAAAATCCTTATTTGAAGTACATGCTAGTTGAGTTGACCAAATCAATTAATCCTTTTGAAATAATGTTGAAAACCTTGTATTTCATGGCTAACTTTGTGAGAGGATAAAAACTAGGGAAATTTTAGCTTATATATCACTTCAATAATTTTATAATAACTAGCAACATTAAATTACTATTTAGTGAACACACATTCCATGTGAGGATTGTTATCCACTCTATTCATTTTTAGGAAGAGGGGTGATTTCTTTTATTCCTCCTATTTTGCAGTATAATTGAATTATAATATTCTATTTGTTTCAGATATATAGCATAATCATTTAATATTTTTATACATTATGAAATGACCCCCATATAAGTCTAGTTACCATCTGTCACCAAAATTCAGTTCAGTTCAGTTCAGTTCATTTTAGTTCAGTCGTTCAGTTGTGTCTGGCTCTTTGCAACACCATGAACTGCAGCACGCCAGGCCTCCCTGTCCATCACCAAAGTTATTACAACATTGTTAGTTATATTCTTTAAATAAGTCCCAGTGACTTATTTATTTTATAATTGAAAATGTGTACCTCCTAACCCCATCCATCTCTCCCTACCTTTATTTCCCCCTCTTGCTTCTGGCAATCACCAGTTTGTGCTCTGTATCTACGAGTCTGTTTCTGTTTTGCTTTGTTTGTTCCTTTGTTTTGTTTTTAAATTTCCACATATAAGTGAAATCACATGGACCCACTTTATAGAATTTATCTCATTTAATTTTTCAGAACCACCATGAGGTAATTATTTTATACTTCCTTAACAGTTGAGAAAATCAGCGTTCAGGGGAATGAAACAAATATCCAGACTGGTACTTATATCAAATAACAGAACTAGAACATAAATCCAGTCTTTCTGACTCTAAAGTTAATGACCTTTTCACAATAGCTTCAAATATTCTTTATCTTTTCTACAATCTTCTTTTAATACTAATAGCAACTGAAATAGGCCTTACACCAAAGAAAGCCTGATCTAGATATATCTGTACTATTCTCACTTTCACACTTTAGATTCTTATGTAGGACAAAGATAAAAATTCAATTTTCCTTGAATTCTTATAGCAGTTGAATCATTTTTATATGTTGAGTTTTCCTAAAATAAAAAAGTGCCTTTCTCTTCCATTATTCTTTTGTTGTGTCACAGATTTGCTAATTAGTTCTACCAACTCCTGTGGGATTTTATTCTGACTTAAGTTATAATGACTCATGCATGAAAGTCAATTATTGAAATGATGATGGAAGACAAGGATGAACAGTGATGAAATGCCATACTATTCTTATTTTCAAAACAGTCGAATGATATAAATTCTACCTGCATTAGTTCTCTAGTGATATTATCTTTAGAATAAATCATCCACCATGGCCCATAAGTTAAAATGTAGCTTTTAATGAAAGCTACATTCATCTATAATTAATCTAACTAAATGTGGGATAGAAGGATCAAGACTTACACAATACCATTAATGACTTGCCTTGTTGACAACAACAAAATAATAGAAAGCACAATCTATCAAGCATTTTCTATATGCCAGATACTGTGTGCCGATGAGTGCATTTGTTTGTAGTCTCATTTTAGTCTCATATAATCCCTTCAAATTTGTCTTAGTGATGAGGGAAAAGCAACAGATAAGATTTAATACTTTATCTAAAGTCATAGATCTACTAAGTTCCTTGGCAAGAATTCAAACCTAGATTTTTCTGTCAATATATCATCTATTACACTGTCTCCTTTCTGGAAACAGTACAAGCTTCCTCAGCACTTGGTTAAGGTTAAGATTTCTTCTCTAAGATTATTATCAAAGAATGTAACATAAAATGGTTACACAGACAAATAGCTTTTAAAGTGTGTCTACAGACTTCTAGGCAGCTCAGAGAAAATTCCATGAGACTGCAATGACGACAATTTTCACAATGATACTAAAAAACATTATTTTTGTCTTTATCATTGTGCTAGCTTTTACCCTGATAGTGAACATATGAGTCCTTGGCATGATTCAAGTTTGTGGAATCAAGTAACATTATC
Organism: Capricornis sumatraensis; assembly: GCF_032405125.1. NCBI lineage: Eukaryota > Metazoa > Chordata > Mammalia > Artiodactyla > Bovidae > Capricornis > Capricornis sumatraensis. Next base: position 12,887,969 of record NC_091084.1, read on the forward strand.
ATTGTATTCCTCATCTCTACATACTCACAGAAAAAAATAACAATAAGAGCATACATAGTGTACATATATATTTGCATTGCTTCTATTGTTTTACCCTTCTATTTGACATGAAGTGATGGTACCAGATGCCATGATCTAATTATTTTAATTTTGAATTATAAGCCAGCTTTTTCACTCTCTTATTTCACTCTCATAAAGAGGCTCTTAAGTTCCTCATCTCTTTCAGCCATTAGAACGGTATCATCTGCATATCTGAGATTTTTTATATTTCCCCCAGTAATCTTGATTACAGCTATAACTCATCGAGCCAAGAATCTTACATGATGTACACTGCATATAAGTTAAATAAACTGTGTGACAGTATATAGCCTTGTCATATTCATTTCCCAGTTTTGAACCAGTAAGTTCCATGTAAGGTTCTAACTGTTGCTTCTGACCCACATATAAGTTTTTGAGGAGATAGATAAGATGGTCTTGTATTCCCATCTCTTCAAAAATTTCCCACAGCTCATTGTGATTCATACGGTCGAAGACTTTCTAGTAGTCAATGAAGCAGAAGTAGATGTTTTCCTGAAATTAACTTGCTTTCTCTATGATCCAATGGATGTTGACAATTTGATCTCTGGTTCCTCTACTTTTTCTATACCCAGCTTATACATCTCGAAGCTCTCAGTAGATGTACTGCTAAAGCTTAACTTGAAGGATTTTGCATATAAATTTACTAGCATGGGAAAGAGCACAATTGTCCAATAGTTTGAACATTCTGTGACTCTGCCTTTCTTTGAGATGGGAATGAAAACTGACCTTTTCCAGCCCTGGGATCACTGCTGAGTTTTCCAAATTTGCTGGCATATTGGGCATAGTACATTAACAGTATCATCTTTTAGGATTTGAAATAGCTCAACTGGAATCCCATCACCTCCACTAGCTTTGTTCATAGTAATGCTTCCTAAGGCCCACTTGACTTCACACTCCAAGATGTCTGGCTCTAAGTGATTGGCCATACCATTGTGGTTATCTGGGTCATTAAAATCTTTTGTGTATAGTTCTTCTGTGTATTTTGCCACCTCTTCTTAATTTTTTCTGCCTCTGTTAGGTCCTTGCTGCTTCTATTCTTTATCTTGCCCATATTTACATGATATATTCCCTTAATATCTCCAAGTTTCTTGAAAAGATCTCTAGTCTTTCCCATTCTATTGTTTTCCTCAATTTCTTTGCGTTGTTCACTTTAGAAGGCTTTCTTATCTCTCCTTGCTATTCTCTGGAACTCTGAATTAACTGCATATATCTTTCCCTTTCTTCCTTTCTTGGTACTTTTCTTATTTCCTCAGCTATTTGTAAAGCCTGCTCAGACAACTACTTTGGCTTCTTGCATTACTTTTTCTTTAGGATGGTTTGGGTCAGTGCCCTCTGTAGCATGTTACTAGCTTCTGTCCATAGTTCTTCAGGTACTCTGTTTATCAGATCTAGTCCCTTGAATCAATTCATCACCTCCACTGTATAATCATAAGGGATTTGATTCAGGTCATACAAGAATGGCCTGGTGTTTTTCCCTACTTTCTTCAATTGAAGCCTGCATTTTGAAGTGAGGAATTGGTGATTTGAGCCACAGTCAGCTCCCGGTATTATTTTTGCTAATGGTGTAGAACTTCTCTATCAATTCAGTTCAGTTCAGTCACTCAGTTGTGTCCAACTCTTTGTGACCCCATGAATTGCAGCATGCCAGGCCTCCTTGTCCATCACCAACACCCGAACTTCACTCAGACTCACGTCCATCGAGTCAGTGATGCCATCCAGCCATCTCATCCTCTGTCGGCCCCTTCTTCTCCTGCCCCCAATCCCTCCCAGAATCAGAGTCTTTTCCAATAAGTCAACTCTTTGCATTAGATGGCCAAAGTATTGGAGTTTCAGCTTTAGCATCATTTCTTCCAAAGAACTTCTCTATATTCAGCTGCAAAGAATATAATTAATCTGATTTCGGTATCGACCATTTGGTGATGTCCACGGGTAGAATAGTCTCTTGTGTTGTTAGAAATAGATGTTTTCTATGACCAGTGTGTTCTCTTGGCAAAATTCTGTTAGCCTTTTCCCTTCTTCATTTTGTACTCCTAGGCCAAATTTGCCTGTAACACCAGGCATTTCTTGGTTTCCTACGTTTTGTTTCTAATCCCCTATGATGGAAAGGATTTTTTTTTTTTTTTGGTGTTAGTTCTAGAAGGTCATCTTATAACTGGTCAATTTCATCTTCTTCAGCATCAGTGGTTATGGCAGAGACTTGGATTACTGTGATAGTGAATGCTTTGTCTTGGAAATAACCTGAGATCATTGTATAATTTTTGAGATTGCACTCAAGTATTGCATTTCAATGTCTTTTGTTGACTATGAGGGCTACTCCATTTCTTCTAAGGGAATCTTGCCCACAGGTATGGCCATCTGAATTAAATTCACCTATTTCTATCCATTTTATTTCACTGATTTCTAAGATGTTGATGTTCACTCTTGCCATTTCCTGCTTAAGTATGTCCAATTTAGCTAGATTCATAGACCAGGTTCCTATGGTCCAATATTGTTCTTTACAGCACTGGACACTATTTTCACAACTAGCTACATCCACAGTTGAGTGTTAACACTTTGTCTCAGCCACTTCATTCTTCCTAGAGCTATTAGTAATTGTCCTCTGTTCTTCCCCAGTAGCATGTCCTTCTAACCTGAAGGAATCATCTTTCAGTGTCATATCCTTTTCAATTTTCATACTACTCATGGATTTCTTGTGGCAAGAATACGGAAGTTGTTTGCCATTCCGTCTTCCTGTGGGCCATGTTTTGACAGAACTCTCCACTATGATCCAGCCATCTTGGGTGGCCCAGCATGGCATGACTCATAGCATCATTGAGTTACATGAACACCTTTGCCATGACAAGGCTGTGATCCATGAAGTGGAAGTGGAAGCAGTAGCAGGTTTTCTTTTCTTGGTCTCCAAAATAACTGTGCAGCCATGAAATTAAAAGACACTTGCTTCTTGGAAGGAAAGCTGTGACAAAACTTGACAGCATATTAAAAAGCAAAGACATTAGTTTGCTGACAGAGGTCCAGATAGTCAAAGCTATCTTTTTTTTTTTTTCAGGAGTCATGTACAGATGTCAGATTTGGACCATAAAAAAGGCTGAGTGTCAAAGTATTGATGCTTTCAAATTGTGGTGCTGGAGGGGATGCTTAAGAGTCCTTTGGACTGCAAGGAGATCAAACCAGTCAGCCCTATAGGAAATCAACCCTGAATATTCACTGGAAGGACTAATGCTAAAGGTGAAGCTCCTATATATTGGCCACCTGGTGAGTAGAGCTGACTCTCTGGAGAAGACCCTGATGCTGGGAAAGATTTAAGGCAGGAGAAGTGGGTGGCAGAAGATGAGATGGTTATATATTATCACTGACTCAATGGACATGGACTTGAACAAATTCTAGGAAATAGTGTAGGACAGGGAAGCCTGGAGTGGTGCATTATAAAGTCACAAAGAGTCAGAGTGACCTAGTGACTGAACACAATGATATATGTGTGCTTATATATGTGTGAATAATACATTAGTCACTCAGTAGTGTCCAACTTTTTGTGATGCCAAGGAGTGAAGCCCACCAGACTCCTCTGTCAAAGGGATTTGCCAGGCAAGAATACATGAGTGGGTTGCCATGCTCTATCTAAGGGATCTTCCTGATCCAGGGATTGAACCTGTGGCCTCTTGCATTGCAGGCAGATTCTACAGTGGCTCAGGTGGTAAAGAATCTGCCTGCAATTCAAGAGGCCATGGGTTCAATCCCTGGATCAGGAAGGTCCTTTGGATAGGACATGGTAATCCAGTCATGTATTCTTGCCTGGCAAATCCCTTGGACAGAGGAGCTTGGTGGGCTTCAGTCCTTGGCATCACAAAGAGCTGGACACTGCTGAGTGACTAACACTTTCACTTTCGTGTGTGTGTGTGTGTGTAAAGCATAAAAAGGAATGCTTTAAGTTTTAAGAATTTGCAACTACACCTTTGAGCTTTCCTGGTAGCTTAGTTGTGAAGAATCTGCCATCAATGCATGAGACACAGGTTCACTCCCTGGGTTGGGAAGATCCCGTGGAGAAAACAATGGCAACACACTCCAATATTCTTGACTGGAAAATACCATGGACAGAGGAATCTGATGGGCTACAGTCCACTGGGTTGCAAAGAGTCAGATATGACTTAGCGACTAAACAAATACAAGGCAAACTGCATTGTTTCCACTTACTAAAAGAGGTATCATCATAATTCTGGACTATCAGTTCAGTTCAATTTAGTCACTCAGTCGTGTCTGACTCTTTGTGACCCCATGAATCGCAGCACACCAGGCCTCCCTGTCCATCACCAACTCCCCGATTGCACTCAGACTCACGTCCATTGAGTCAGTGATGCCATCCAGCCATCTTATCCTCTGTCGTCCCCTTCTCTTCCTGCCCCCAATGCCTCCCAGCATCAGAGTCTTTTCCAATGGGTCAACTCTTCACATGAGGTGGCCAAAGTACTGGAGTTTCAGCTTTAGCCTCATTCCTTCCAAAGAAATCCCAGGGCTGATCTCCTTCAGAATGGACTGTTTGGATCTCCTTGTAGTCCAAGGGACTCTCAAGAGTCTTTTCCAAAACCACAGTTGAAAAGGATCAATTCTTTGGCGCTCAGCCTTCTTCACAGTCCAACTCTCGCATCCGTACATATTATGGTGGATGCTAAATAAAGAGTATTTTTAGATATCTGTATAAAACTCCTGGAGTCTGCACCAATGAAATTAATCTTTCCTACATTATTTCCACAATAAACTGTGGAAAATTCTGAAAGAGATGGGAATACCAGACCACCTGACCTTCCTCTTGAGAAACCTATATGCAGGTCAGGAAGCAGCAGTTAGAACTGGACATGGAACAAGAGACTGGTTCCAAATAGGAAAAGGAGTACGTCAAGGCTGTATATTGTCACCCTGCTTATTTAACATCTAGGCAGAGTACATCATGAGAAATGCTGGGCTGGAAGAAGCACAAGCTGGAATCAAGTTTGCTGGGAGAAATATCAATAACCTCAGATATGTAGGTGACACCACCCTTATGGCAGAAAGTGAAGAAGAACTAAAGAACCTCTTGATGAAAGTGAAAGAGGAGAGTGAAAAGTTGGCTTAAAGCTCAACATTCAGAAAATTAAATCATGGCATCTGGTCCCATCACTTCGTGGCAAATAGATGAGGAAACAGTGGCTGACTTTATTTTTCTGGGCTCCAAAATCACTGCAGATGTTGATTTCAGCCATGAAATTAAAAGAGACTTGCTCCTTGGAAGGAAAGTTATGACCAACCTAGACAGCATATTCAAAAACAGAAACATTACTTTCCCAACAAAGGTCCGTCTAGTCAAGGCTACGGTTTTTCCAGTGGTCAGGTATGGATGTGAGAGTTTTCTATAAAGAAAGCTGAGAGCTGAAAAGTTAATGCTTTTGAACTCTGGTGTTGGAGAAGACTCTTGAGAGTCCCTTGGACTGCAAGGATATCCTAAAGGAGTCTATCCTAAGGAGTCCAACCAGTCCATCTTAAAGGAGATCGGTCCTGGGTATTCATTGGAAGGACTGATGTTGAAGCTGAAACTCCAATACTTTGGCCACCTGATGTGAAGAGCTGACTCATTTGAGAAGACCCTGATAATGGGAAAGATTGAGAGCAGGAGAAGAAGCGGACAACAGAGGATGAGATGGTTGGATGACATCACCGACTGGATGGACATGGGTTTGGGTAAACTCCGGGAGTTGGTGATGGCCAGGGAGGCCTGGTGTTTTGCAATTCATGGGGTCACAAAGAGTTGGACATGGCTGAGCGACTGAATTGAACTGAACTGAACACTATTTTGCAGTTACATTTGGTCTGTGCTTCTGGCATATTTCAGTCTGCTTTCCCAAGTTATTTTTTTCAACATACTTCCCATTTTCACTGGACAGAACAGATACATATTTTTAAAATTGGCTTTACAATACATGGTTTTATCACTGGCTTACAACTAAACATACTGTGAACATTTTCTTTTACCACCATTCATATAATTGCATAGAATAGAGAAATCATAATGTATTAAGCAATCTTTATATATCTGGGGAATTTAGATAGTTTTTTTAAAGGAGACTTTATTCTTTTTACAAATCCTTCAGAAAACAAATGCCCTTGTCTCATACAGCTTCTTATAGATGATAGAAGCTTGCCCTTCAACTTAGGCTTTTAACTTGCTTCTCTGTAGCCACCAGATCAACCATGACATTAATTTTATTTTCTCAAATCTGTCCCATTTGCTCCCACTTTTCTACTTAGTTACCCAGGATACAGGTACACCTCCATCACTCTAGCACCCTGTCTCTCACCATGGATATCTGCCCCCTCCTTATCCTCTGCTCCCCTTACAGGTCCTTCCTTTCCAAGATACTATCTTAACTGATGTCAATCAAGTCCATTCAAAGCTTTATGCTCAGTTCCACATTGAGAGTAACCTTTAATAATCTGAATATAGAATTCAACTGTTTAAAGAAAATTATTTGTAAGCCCTTGGCAGTTACATGTATCAGAAACACAGGAGTTGGGCACAAGATATGGCTTACTTTTTTTTTTTTTTAAATTAATTTTTTGGAGAGGGCAGGGCAGAGAAAAGTAATTGGTGCTTTAAGGAAATTTTTTTAGGGACCACAGGGAAATCTATTCACTATTTCAAGGAAACTAACAAATTATCATCTCTCAGTTGGGACATTAGAGAGACAGCCTTTACAGGTCATGAAATCTGCATTACAAATGTGGGTTAATAATAACTTTGTATAGCAAGGCAGATGCCAGGTAGCATAAGAGCACATGCAGACAATGTTAATTCTGGAGTTCTGGAAGCTGTGAGGTGCTCATCCATCACATGGCTATCACAACCAGGTAGAAATGACTGAGGGAAGCAGCAAAGCTGGCCATGCCAGCATTTACACATGGAACACTTCCTGGCATGGGACACAGACCCACAGTTCTCTTTGTGAGAGTCATGCTCACAGTTGCATCCATAGAAAGAGGGAGGGCAGGCACAAAAGGACCCCTGCATGCAGGTTCCCCCATTCAAACAGCAGGTTCTGTTCAGTTCCTTACTCTTTTGGATTCCCATGGATGCTACAAACTGGGAAGGCTGGTGATGAATTGCAGGCTCCTCTTGGGACCAAAGGCCATCGTCTCTGAAGGCCAGCTCTCTCTGTGATGGACAGGCAAGTTTAAGGGCGCCCAATCCAGCGACTAATCCCAGTTTAAGTGCTCTGGAAAAGGCCATGATCAAAATCACACTGTAAGAGAAGCGCTCCATCTCCCTCTGGTCTGTGGCCCCTAACAATTTAGAAGGAAAAAAAAAAAATATTAACCTGGCTTTAATTCACAGTCATTGCCAAAACACCAAAAGGAAAATGTTAATTTCTTGACGTGAAAAAGAGCATTTTTAAAGAAAAATATCCCAGATGAGAAATATGCTTTCCCCCGAAGTTCTTAGAAACAGAAGTTGGGTTGTCCGGTGAAACTAGGGGACTCCTCTCCAAGTTATTTGTTACATAATTTCATTCATCATTAGCTTGTGATCTGCTGTGTTCAGGGACTAAAACATAATTATCTTTGTATCCTCCACTTCACCCAGTAGACTGTTTTGCTCTTTAATTGTTCATGTTTTTCCTTACTTGACTTAGAAGCCTTAAGTGAATAGGTTTGAAATATCAAAATGTGAGCAGACAGATAAATGGCTAGGATATGAGAGTGACCCTTCCAACACATTTAAATTTCCCCCAGTATTGCCATTTATTTCAGTAATTCTGTTTACCAGACTAAAGTCAGACATCTCTGAAAAATAGGGAGGGTGCCAGAACGATAGCAAAGGCAGTGGAAGACTGAATATATCTTCTCTGGCTACTACAGTAAGTGCTGCAGCATCAAGATCAATATTACAGAATGAAATACCAAGAATCAATTGTGACAAATCAAAGACAAAATCTTGTTTTGCTGAAGATTTAGCCTGGACTTAAGTTGTATCCACAGTGGAATAGAAATAGTCTAGGTCAACCTCCATGAGAAAATTCTTTCCACAGGAAGAACATTAAGCATTTCAAGTATGACAGTAACAGATTTTGTTAGTGTGAGATAAGGGTCATTCTGGACACAGCATGCGATGTTCTTCTCAAATTAGTCTCATTTCCATCCCCAGCATAATTAGAATTTATGCCGAATCTCACTGCTTTAAAGAGAGTTGGACTGGGAATTTAAATAAAAGTGAAAGTTCCGTTTCACTAAAAACTATTTAAGACCCATATAGCATGGTTTTATTTACAGTCTTAGCATGATATAATAAAGAGTGAGGAGAAACATTATTTTTCACATTGTAACTCAGTATAACAGAGTTTCGGCAGCCAATGTGCCAAGCATATTAAGCTGTAAAAAGAGTTATCTTGTGGATCTAGTAAAACATAGCAACAAGGCCCCAAACAACTCTCTTATTACCTAGTAAATGCAGGGGAACCCCTAGAAACTGAAGTGAGGCATGAGAAGAGAGCATAAGTGGCAATGCCACACAAAATCTAAAAAGATTGTTCATAATCACTTATTAAACCTACCTTGTGCTTCCTAAAATTGTCACAAGGGACTTTGCTGTAGATAAATTCCCACAAATGGGAACAACAGTAGTCTGAAATAGACTATATGTAAATAATTGCATACATGTTTCTTTTTTTATATCTGTCCACCCTTTATTCACCATTGTAATCTCATTCATTTAAAAGGATAAATCTAGGCATCTATTATCATCTTTAAATCTCTCCATCTACAGACCCCAGTGGGTGTATCATAAGTGTTTGACCAGCTAGTATTGGACTGGAATGAGCTGGTTAATAGATGGTGCATCTGTTTTTTTTAGTAAAACATTGGAATTTTCCCCAGAGAGTGGGGGTGGGGGGTGGGATGAGAATAAATACCTTGGTACTTTGAGTTTGGATTATGATCAAACAGGCTGAAAAGATCCCCACAGTTATGCTGACAAATCTCTCTTTAAAAAAAAAAAAAAAAGTTGCCTTGGGGCTAAGTGCTTTAATTTCCCTAGACAGTTACTATCCTCCAGTCTTAGACAATTCTTCCATACAATTGTTTTCCTAAAAATTACCCCATTTCCTTACATTGATTTTATATCGGCTGGTGACTTTGCTTTCAATTTTGCAGATAGAATAGAAACAATCAGAAGACAACCTCCAGGCTTCCATCCTGCTTTAGTATCTGCTTTAGTCATTACACCATATTTTCCTTTCAATTTCAATGGATATAATATAATATTCCTGTTTCTATGAACTACTCCTATTCATTCTACCCTACTAAAAAAAAAAAAAAAAAGAAAAAAAACACTTACTAATTATTATCTTTCTCTCCTGCATCATCAGTTTTTTCTTCCTGTTACATTATTTCAATCAGAGTATAACATGTAGTAATGTTTATCATCTTTTAAAAATGTGGATTAAAAATATTATATTTTAAAGTAGAATATAATTGCTTTACAATTTTGTGTTGGTTTCTGTCATACAACAAAGCAAATAAGTCACAATTATATCCCCCTCCTCTAGAGCCTCCCTCTCTCCTCCCATCCCACCCCTCTAGTTTGTCATAGAGTGCCAGGCTGGGTTCCCTGTGTTATATAGAAGCTTTCTGCTAGTTGCCTATTCCACACATAGTACTGTGGGCTTCCCTGGTGGCTCACATGGTAAAGAATCCACCTGCAATGTGAGAGACCTGGTTTCGATCCCCTGGAGGAGGGAATGGCAACCCACTCCAGTATTCTTGCCTGGAGAATCCCCATGGACAGAGGAGCCTTTTGGGCTACAGTCCATGAGGTTGCAAAAAGTTGGACATGACTAGGCAACTAAGCACAGCATAGCACAGCACAGCACAAAGTCAATGGTACTTCCCAAATAATGTTCATTTATTTTCTCAAGTCAATTTCTCAAGTTATATTTATTTTGTTCTCAAGCAAAATTTCTCAAGTTATATATACTCAGTGCCTTCATTTTGTTTTCTCTCGGTTTTAGGAATAATTATTTAATTTGATATATACCAAAGAAAATATTTTTACTTGGGCTTCCCTGGTGCCTCAGAGGTTAAAGCGTCTGCCTCCAATGTGGGAAACCCGGGTTTGATCCCTGGGTCGGGAAGATCCCCTGGAGAAAGAAATGGCAACCAACTCCAGTATTCTTGCCTGGATAATTCCATGGACAGAGGAGCTTGGTAGGCATACCAAAGAAAATATTTTTACTTACATAGGTTGTAAAACAAAACATGCATCCATGGACTTAGCATTCAATCTATCTGTTTTTTATTGATAGCGCTGAATCTTATGTGTATGTTTGCTCTTTCTATGTGTAACATTGCTTCATCAGTTTTACCTATTGTGTGATGCTATATGGTATGAGTGAACTATGTATTGATTGTTTTCACTTTTGGTTTTCCTCTTTATTATAATTAATCTTACAATCTGCTATGCACATTCTTGTATATGTACATAAGCATGGTGTTCCTTAATTATGGTTTAGCTGATTTATGCAATTATATTAAGGTTAGTGAAAATATAACTGTGGTTTCAGATTGTGAATTTTAAATTATTATAATTAGGCTTAAACATATCTTTATAAATCTAAATCAACACATTTTTACCAATGAGAACTAAGTTTGCTTATTCATGTAACATAAATCTATGCTTCAGGATTCAGTGAATTCTCAGACAACATTTTCTACCTCCTGCTGATTGTGGAAGTGTTTTTCCTGCAAAAAGTTGTCAAGATGCTTAAAGAAGTTGTAGTCAGTTTGTGAGAGGTCAGGTGAATATGGTGGAAGTGGCAAAACTGTGTAGCCCAATTCATTCAACTTTTGCAACATTGGTTGTGTGATGTGTGGTCAGGCATTATTGTGGAGAAGAATTTGGCCCGTTCTTTTGGCCAATCCTGGATGAAAGCATTGCAATTTTTGGTGCATCTCATCGATTTGCTGAGCATACTTCTCAGATGTAATGGTTTCTCCAGGATAAGCTGTAGCAGATCAGATGAGCAGCAGACCACCAAACAGTGATCAAATCCTTTTGTTGGTACAGGTTTGGTTTTGGAAGAGCTTCGGAATTTCGTCTCTGTCCAACCACTGAGCTTGTCATGGCTGGTGATAGTATATAGTCCACTTTTTGCTGCATGTCACAACCCAATCAAAAAATGATTCATTGTTGTTGAGTAGAATAAGAGAAGATGACTCTTCAAAATGACAATTTTTTTGATATGTGGTCAGCTTTGGGGCTTCCCTGGTGGCTCAGCTGATAAAGAATCTACCTGCAATGTGGGAGACCTGGGTTTGATCCCTGGGTTGGAAAGATTCCCTAGAGAAGGGAACAGCTAACCACTTCAATATTCTGGCCTGAAGAATTCCATGGACTGTATAGTCTATAGGGTGGCAAGAAGTTGGACACGACTGAGTGACTTTCACTTTCACTTCATAAGGCACTCACTTATTGAGCTTTTTCACCTTTCTAGTTTGCTTCAAATAACTAGAATGGTTGACGTTGAGTTCTTCAGCAACTTTTCATCTGGTTGCAAGAGGATCAACTTCAATAATGGCTCTCAGTTTGTCATTGTCAACTTCTGTTGGTTGACTATGCCCCACATCTTCAAGGCTCTTGTCTCCTTTGCAAAACTTCTTGAACTACCACTGCACTGTACATTTGTTAGCAGTTCCTGTGCCAAAGGTGTTGTTGATGTTTTGAGTTGTCTCTGCTGCTTTACAATTCATTTTGAACTAGAATAAGAAAATTACTTGAATTTCCTTTTATCTAACCTCATTTCCAAAGTCTAAAATAAATATAAAATGAACAGTAAGTAATAAGTCATTAGGAAAAAAACATAAAACAAGAAATGTGCAATAAAATGATATATAACATAACCACATTTATCTTAGAATATATTTCAATATTAAACTGAAAATTTCAACAATGTGAAAACTGCGATTATGTTTACACCAAATAACTTCAGTCTATGCACATTTGTTCCCGATTGTTGCACCATGTTTCCTTCTATAAATTGTAGGTAATAGTTATTGTTGTTCAGATTTTGCCAACAGTTGGAAATCACTGATATCCTTAATTTCAGATTAACTGAGTACCTGTATTTCATTTCAGTTTGCCTTAATTTGTATTATCTTGATCACTTACTAGTTTCAACCTGTTTATGGGCTATTGCAGTTTATTTATGTTTTTTTTCCCTTATGCAAAATGTCTTATACTGGACTATTGGAGTTTTGCTTATTGATTTCTAGAATTTTGTTACATGGCCTGTATATAACATAATGTTGTGTGTTATGAAGATTTCTTTAATTTTTTAAAACATGAGTTATAATTTACTTACCATAAAATTTATTATATTAGAGTGTGCAATAGTTTTATATAGCATATTCACAAAAGAATACAACCATATTTTGATTGCTGGCTCTTCATCCCTTGGGTGATAGAGATAGTTTCACCCTTGAGATATGGAGATTGCTAAACACATGACACCTGAAACTAAGCAGATGAAACTGATATTAGTTTATTAATCTCACATACTCAAACTCCAAGGGGGAGGACATAGTATGCCACATTGGGTCACAAAGAAATTGTGCTCAGAAACACAGAGAAGGATCAGGGACTGTGAGAGGCAAGCTTTGCCAAATCAGGAGGGTAGAATGATCCTTGGTTTCCACAGAAAGATTTTTTTTTTTTTAAATAATTCCACAGACTGCCAAGGAACTGCAACCTGCTAGTCAAGTATATGAAGAATTTTGCCTTGTGTCTGTGATGATGGGTGTTGTATGCATAGGGGACCTTACTCACAAGAGTAGGTTGTGGAGGATGGCTCACAGTTCAGTGACTAGACTCACAACGTCCCCTTCATTTCAGATGTCAAGAAAGCATATAATATTGAACCTTCACAGTATTGAACCACAGTCATGACCATTTTCTATTTTTAGAACTTTTTTTTTTTCTTAATGCTTAGTCACTCAGTCATGTCAAACTCTTTGTGATTCCATGGACTGTAGCCCACCAGGCTTCTCTGTCCATGGGGATTCTCCAGGTAAGAATACTGAAGTGGGTCACCATGCCCTTATCCAGCTAATCTTCCCAATCCAAGGAATGAACCCAGGTCATTCACCCGTGTTTCAGGTGGATTCTTTACTGTGTGAGCCACCAGGGAAGCCCATTAGAACATTTTAATCACCCTCAAAAGGGTGGCCATACCCATTAACATTCACAGTACACTTTCTCTGTGTGTGAATTTGCCTATTCTGAACGTTTCATATAAACGGGATAATACAATAAATGAAGCTCTTGTGTCTGTTTTTTTTTTTTTTTTCCATTTAGCATGTTTTTGGAATTAATCCATATTGTAGCATGTATCAGTATTCAATTCTTTTTTATGGATGACTAATATTACATTTTAAGGATATACCACTTGTGTTTGCCCATTCATCACCTGATAGATAATTGTGACTTTTTTGGTTATGATATATAATAATACTATGACTGTTCATGTGCAAGTATTTGTGTGGATGTATATTTTCAACTTACTTGTATATGTATACCCAAGAGTGGAATTTCTTGATCATGTGGTACATATATGTTTAAATTCTGAGGGACTGCTAAGACCATTTCCTAAATCAGCTGCATCAATTTTATGTTTCATACTACTTTATTGCACCAGCAAATATGAGGATTTGAGGGTTTGAATTTCTTCACATTTTTGCCAACCCCTGATATTTTCCATCATTTTTATTATGGCCATTTTATCCTTTGATGAGAACAAAAGCATTTGCTTTCTATGTCTTTGCTTTTGCAAAGCTCAGATATGCAGATGACACCACCCTTCTGGCAGAAAGTAAAGAAGAACTAAAGAGCCTCTTGATGAATGTGAAAGAGGAAGAGTGAAAAAACTGGCTTAAAACTCAACATTCAAAAAGTGAAGGTCATGGCATCCAGTTCCATTACTTCATGGCAAATAGATGGGGAAACAATGGAAACAGTGAGAGACTTTCTTTTCTTGTATCTTTTAATTTCTTTGTCACTTACTTTTTATGTCTTTGTTCCATGTGAAATTGAATTATTTGCATGGCATGATATAAATATGATTTTTTTCAATATTGAGATCTAATTGTTATTGTTGTTGTTCAGTTACTCAATCTTGTCTTTAAGATCCTATGACCTGCAGCATGCCAGGCTTTCCTGTCCTTCACCATCTCCCAGAGATTGATCAAACTCATGTCCATTGAATTGGTGATGCCATCCAGACATCTTGTTCTCTAATTCCTCCTGCCTTCAATCCTTCCTAGCATCAGATTCTTTTCCAATGAGTCAGCTCTTTGCAGCGGGTGGCCAAAGTATTGGAGCTTCAGCTTCAGCATCAGTCCTTCCAATGAATATTTAGGGTTGATTTCCTTTAGCATTGACTGGTTTGATCTCCTTGCTGTCTAAGGAACTCTTAAGAGTCTTCCAACACCACAATTCGAAAGCCTCAGTTCTTCAGTGCTCAGCCTTCTTTATGGCCCAACTCTCACATGCATATATGACTACTAGAAAAACTTAGCTTTGACTAAATGTACTTTTGTTGGCAAAGTAATGTCTTTGCTATTTAACATGCTGTCTAGGTTTGTCATAGCTTTTCTTCCAAGGAGCAAGTATCTTTTAATTTCATGGCTGCAGTCACCATCTGCAGTGTTTTTGGAGCCCAAGAAGAGAAAGTCTCTCACTGTTTCCATTGTTTCCCCATCTATTTGCCATGAAGTAATGGAACTGGATGCCATGACCTTCACTTTTTGAATGTTGAGTTTTAAGCCAGCTTTTTCACTCTTTCTCTTTCACCTTCATCAAGAGGCTCTTTAGTTCTTCTTCACTTTCTGCCAGAAGGGTGGTGTCATCTGCATATCTGAGGTTATTGAAATTTCTTTTGGCGATCTTGTGCTTGTGCCAGCTTGTGCTTCATCCAGCCTGGCATTTTGCATGAACTCTGCATATAAGTTAAATAAGCAGGATGATGATATACAGTCTTGATGTACTCCTTTCCCAATTTTGAGCCAGTCCATTGTTCAATGTCCGCTTCTAAGTGTTGACTCTTAACCTGCATACAAGTTTCTCAGGAGGCAGCTAAGGTCGTCTGCTATTCCCATCTCTTTAATAATTTTCCACAGTTTGTTGTGATCCACACAACATATTGATCATAAATTGTCCTGGAAACCATTATTTATAATCCCCTTTTCTTTTTATAATCTGGAATCACACTTTCACTATAAGTTAAATCTCTAGGTTTCTCTATCTTGTTATACTTTTTAGCATGTATTTACTTTATCTTCATGTTATGAAAAAAAATTTCTTGACATTTAATAAGAGAAGATCCCCCATTTTCTGTTCCTTTGAAAGTTATCTGTCTAGTTCTTGACCTTTTGTTTTTCATATGAGTTCAAAATTAGTTTATCTTATTTTTCAAATAACTCTTCTAAGATTTTAATTGGAATTGCACTGAGTTGACAAATCAACATGGAGAATATTGACAAGTTCATATTTGTGAGTCTTGCCTAACATGAGCATAATATATGGCTTCATTATTACAAAGTCCCCACATAGATACCATCTTCCACTCAAGAAGCAAACTGATGCTTTATTTTAACTTATTGTAATTCTAATTACTAAACAGAGCTTACAGAAAAACTGCTGGGCTCCCCAAATCTTTCTTTTTGTTTAAATAATCCGCTTTAATAGTCTCAGGTTTCCAGTATGTCTTTCAACTTCAATCTTGACTTTCACACATGTTAATGAATTTTTAGAGACCCAAAATAAGGGGAAAAAATACTTCTATATCAAAGCTTTGGTTATAAAAATAATAATAAAAAATTAATTCAACAAATGCCCAAACCAATGTAACATTAGATAAAAAGGAATGTGAAATGAAATGGATATTATCAAAATGGAAGAGAAACTCACAGGAAAGGACATTGTACAATACTACAAATTTTCCAGAGGAAACTAAACACAATTAGCACAAAGATACATCTTTTTTAGCTGAATGCTGAAAGCTTCTTCGTGTGTGTGTTAGTCACTCAGTCGTATTCTAGATTTTGTGACCCCTTGGACTATATCTTGCCAGGCTCGTCAGTCCATGGAATTCTCTAGGCAAGAATACTGGAGTGTGTTGCCATGCCCTCCTCCCGGGGATCTTCCCAACCCAGGGATCACACCCAGGTCTCCCTCATTGCCTTTACCATTTGAGCCAACAGGAGTTCCTAAAAGCCTCTTTAGGAGTATTTATTTCATATATCACTTTTAAGTACATTTGAAAATAAGTTTTAACAGCAATGGATTTGAATATAAAGACTGGGATCACACTCACACAAGTCAGTGATCTTACTAAGACCTTACTAAGATAACCCTGAGGAATAAATACAGCTGAGAGACTTCAGGGATTGTCAAGTCAACTGTCCTTGCTACTTTGGATGTCTCTTACTTACATTGAATAGGAAATCCCCTAATTACTGTATGCAGGTACATTAGTGACAAAGAAAAAATAAATCTGTTTTGATTATTAAGCATCTCCATTTTACACTCAGATATTTACATAGAATAGGTGAAAGCCATTCACTGGAAATCCATTGATTGTAGACTTGTTTACTATAAACACCGCTGGATATTGTAGGTACATCTTCGTAACGCATTCTAGTCATAGGGAATCTTCCAGTAGTAAATATCATTAGTTTGATTTCTAGAAAGTTGACCATTAACATTAGCATTATATTAATAAGTTTGACTAACTTACTTGCTTTCTTTCCTGGACTACATCATTGTTAGAGGACAAAATGAATGGTAGACCTGTAGCTTAGCAATTTACTTCACAATATTCATAAAATTTGAATTTCATTAAACTGAATTCATAGAGGAGATTATTTTTTAACATAATTATAGATTTATATAAATTAATGAAGAAAAGGAACAACATGGTTGCATTATAAATGTTTTATCATCATCCTGTACAAATTA
This sequence comes from Capricornis sumatraensis, assembly GCF_032405125.1. NCBI lineage: Eukaryota > Metazoa > Chordata > Mammalia > Artiodactyla > Bovidae > Capricornis > Capricornis sumatraensis. Next base: position 12,905,076 of record NC_091084.1, read on the forward strand.
TAATCCAAGTATTTCTTAACAGGGAAATCTACTAGAGATTTGGGATCATATCTATGCTTGTCTTTTCAACTTAAACTACCATCAGCTTTGAACAACAATTTATTAAACAATCAAATAAAAGAATGCCTAATATTACTGTCTAGCCCACCATGGCTTTTCAGTGCATTTTTTGCTCTGAAGGACTCATGCAATAAACATATTGGGTGGTGCTGAAATAAGACTTGTGCAATAGTTAAACAATAAAATGGCACCCTCCAAATAATTTAAATTTCATAATCTCTGCATTTTTCATTTACAGTTTTGCATTTAATATCTTTTAGGTAATAGGTCTTCTGTCTACTGGATTATAAACCGTATGCATGTAAGACTGCCTCCTAGCCAGCACACACACACACTCACTCCTACATTAGAAATGATTGGAACCATTTTAAGTATGGATAAATGCACTTTAAAAATATTAATATTAGAAATGGAAAACTGTAAACCAGAAACATTGAATGGAGCCCCCAAATAAGTACGCAAGTAAAAATTCTTACAGATAGGACCAAAGCCCCATTGCCTAAGGTTTTTAGACTAATTGGATGATAAAATCAATGATTAGAGCTAGAGGCATACTCTTTATGGTGTGTAAATTTTCTGGGGCTCTGTAGAATGCAGAGTTCGAGTCACACTTTAGATAAGAGTCAGGGTCCAAAAATAGGTCAAAATTCAAAATTGGAAATAAATCACCTACCTCAATGAGGTGAAGCTTTAAAATTCCTAGGCCAAATATTTTATTTTTGTTTCATTAAAGATATCACTCCTTTATCTCTGATAAATAGATGATTATACTTCCTCTCCAGGCACTTTTTCCTTTCTCTCTGCTGACTAAAAAACTATCAGCTGTTGACAAAAGTACAACATCTCCTTCCAGTGTACCCCCCCCCCTTTTTTTCTCTCTGCTTAGACTTTACTGGATCTGCATTGAACATTTTCACTCAGCATACTTATGTCTGATTGGTTTCTTCCTAATTCCTTGTCTTGTAGTCATGAAAATTTAAACCAACAGTCCATTAAAGCTCATGCAGGAAGGATTTATCAAACAAGTGATGGAATGATACACTCGTGAGATGTAAGAGCTGATCAACCCTTTAGGAGTGGCCCCACCTTCTTCTGCAGGTTTTCCGTTTTCAGGTTTTCCTTTTTATGATCTTTGTTCTTTCCTTTTAGTGGTCCCTGGTCCCTGGAACCTGATTGGTTCTGCCCCATGCCAAGCTGGGCTTGTACCCCAGACCAATCAGGGGAGGGGGCATGTTGGGCCTGTTTTTCCCCCTGGAGGTTTTCACTCTTGACCTTAAGGTTTTGTGGGCTTTTTCTTCCTTTGTCTCTTTTCATGGGCTTTTCTTCCTCTAACCACCCATTTTGGATTCCTTCTTCTCTATTCTGAGCACCTAACACAAATCTCACTTAATGTTTAACAAACATGATATTCACTGAAGAATGTTTAAAGTATATCATCTGCAAATATATATATATTTATATATGTAAAAATATTGACAATGAAAATAATTGCTTATATTATTAAAAGTAATGTCATATATTAATCTTGAATGTTCCAAATATTAACATTTCAACCCTCCAATATGCAATTATAGTCCCCTTTGATTTATAAATATGTTGAATTTTGGCAATCTATTAGTAAATACAAAATGTGGCTTACTTTTTTGAGTTAGTCACATCATATTCTTTAGGTGAACTGTTGACATCTTTTTGCTAAAATTATATTTGTTTTTATACCATTAGAATATACAACTTGGGTCTAGTGCTTTTCTTTTTCTTCCAGTGGTTTATCAATTTATTTACAAAGACATTATTTGTTTAACTTTTCCATTACATCTTATGTGCATTTTGGCAATTTTTTTCTTTTTTTCCAAAGATACTTTGTCTCTAAAAGAATGCCCTGGTTTAGTCCAAGTATTCAATTTATTTTCAAATATTTTAGAATTTTACTAAAAAATGATCTTTTAAAAAAGTTCTTATATCTGTGATTAGTTTATGCCTCTTTGAAATGAAATGTGAAAAAAGTTTACCTACTATGTGCTCTCTAATTAATAAAGCTTTCTTAATAAAAAAAAAAAAACTGGCTTCAAGCTGAGTTGCTTTTATTTGAAGAAAGTGTTAAAAGCTAAAAAAGCTGAAATATATTTTATTTCTATTTTTCAGCTAATTTACACATGTGAAAACCAGTTTCTATTTATAGTCAAATGAATCCTCCATTCCCATGACAATAAATTTTATATCCTGCTTAATTTTGGTGAATCTTAAATAAGTATTTGTTAAATTGACAAAAATAGATGAATGCAAATATATCTGACATGCAGAAATTTAATAATCACTATAAATATCGGAGCATTTTGAAAGTAACTATACTTGATTCTGTACTTTCAGAAAAAATATCTTTTTCATTTTACTGAATAAGATAGCTTAACATCTGTTACTATATTATAAATTAGCAAACCAGTAAGCTCTTCAAACAGCTAAGTTTGCAAAACATCTTTATTCAGTAAGACTGTAGTAATCATAATAAAGAAAAGTGACTCACAAGGGTGCAACCATGAAAGAAATGTCTCCGAAGTTTAGCCCTGAGTATCTTAATCACAATTATGTCCTGCATTAGAGCTCTGTTATAGTGACCTATTTCACTCCTAAACCCCATCACCTGAAATACTTTACCGAAATCAGCAGGACTAAAAAGGAGATCCTGTTTCAAAATGAGTAATCATAAAGAAACTAGCTTAGGCACTCATTTATAACAAAAGTCTCTCAAATAATACTTACTGTATGAATTATACAAGGGATTATAAATGCATATTTTAAGACATGACTTTGATAAAATCAAAGAAAATAATGGTATTTCCAAAAAAAGGTAAAGGTGATAATACCATAGAAGGAGATGAAATGTAATGTAAACTGGTAGAACTCAGGAAAGAAATGAAAGTGAAAACTAAGATATTATGTAAATTAGAACCTCATTGGAAGTGTTGATTCTCCCTTGATTACCCCAGTGAATAATCTGATGCCAGCCTTGTACTATGCCAAGCCCCCAATCACTGCAACTACATGTTTGAGAAAGAAGAGTGATAATCCCATGTTTTGGACAAGTTCCTGTTCTGGGGCTATAATTACACATTGGCAGCTTTTATTTCCCCTTCCTGTAGCTGCTTCTTCTCACAAAGAACTTCAAATGTATCACCCCACCAGGAGTGCTTTCTGCTGCCCTCTGTGCTCATTGAGAATGCAGGGAGGAGGGATCATGAAATGCTGAGATTTACAGCACTGTGGTACACAGATGACACTCTGTGAAAATGTCTCTGCATCAGCTTCAAGCCAGCAGGGTCCCAGCTGTCCTTAGGCTTGTCAGAAGTGGAAACTAATAAAAACACCTTGGCAGATATATAATAAAAAGAAATAAGGAAATAATGCTTTTGAGGAAAGAACTTTGAAGAAATGCCAAGATGCTGTCTTACTTTTGGCTAGAAAATTTCCTTAAACTATTTGTCTATTTGATATTACGAAGACTTTGTCAGGCTTCTTAGACTTGTAGTGGCACATGCTAGCTGAGATGTTTTCAAGCTAGTTTTAGAGTGAAATAACAGCTTCCCATTTCACATCAGGTACATAATGAGGCTGTAAAAAATAAATGTTAAGTAGTTCAATGTGTCTTTGTCATTCGACAATTTGCAGTACCTAAAGAATCACTGCATTTTATGTCAATCATTTGCAGAAGTGTAGAGTGTTTTTGAAAATACTGAAGCTCAAACACTACAGTTCTATAAATATTTGGAGAGACTGAAGCATTAGTTAATTTTAAGAAGTGGTTTTATTTCTAGTGCACTCATAACTAGTCATGTGAATTTACTTTTACTATTGGGTATATGGGCATACCAGACCATGTGAACTGCCTCTTGAGAAACCTGTATGCAGGTCAGGAAGCAGCAATTAGAACTAGACATGGAACAACAGACTGGTTCCAAATGGGAAAAGGAGTATGTCAAGGCTGTATATTGTCACCCTGCTTATTTAACTTCTAGGCAAAGTACTTCATAAGAAACGCTGAGCTGAAGGAAATACAAGCTGGAATCAAGATTGCTGGGAGAAATATCAATAACCTCAGATATGCAGATGACAGCACCTTTATGGCAGAAAGTGAAGAACTAAAGAGCCTCTTGACGAAAGTGAAAGAGGAGAGTGAAAAAGTTGGCTTAAGGCTCAACATTCAGGAAACGAAGATCATGGCATCTGGTCCCATCACTTCATGGCAGATAGATGGGGTAACAGTGGAAACAGTGGCTGACTTTATTTTTATGGGCTCCCAAATCACTGCAGATGGTGATTGCAGCCATGAAATTAAAAGATGTGTACTCCCTGGAAGGAAAGTTATGACCAATCTAGACAGCATATTGAAAAGCAGAGACATTACTTTGCTGACTAAGGTCCATCTAGTCAAGGCTATGGTTTTTCCAGCGGTCATGTATGGATGTGAGAGTTGAACTATAAAGAAAGCTGAGAACTGAAGAATTGATGCTTTTGAACTGTGGTGTTGCAGAAGAGTCTTTAGAGTCCCTTGGACTGCAAGGAGATCCAGCCAGTCCATCCTAAAGGAGATCAGTCCTGAGTGATCATTGGAAGGACTGATGTTGAATCTGAAACTCCAATATTTTGGCCACCTGATGTGAAGAGCTGACTCATTGGAAAAGACCCTGATGTGGGAAAAGATTGAGGGCAGGAGGAGAAGGGGACAACAGAAGATGAGATAGTTGGATGGCATCACTGACTGGATGGACATGGGTTTGTGTGGACTCTGGGAGTTGGTGATGGACAGGAAGGCCTGGCGTTCTTCAGTTCATAGGGTTGCAAAGAGTTGGACATGACTGAGTGACTGAACTGAACTCATTGGGTATATTGTTTCTGAACTTCCTCATTTATAAAATGAGTTACCAGTGTCTCCCCTGGGTAATTAATTGGAATTTTCAAATATACCTTGCATGTTCATGCCTGTATGTCTTACCAAATGTTGTTTCTTCTATACAAGAATGCTCACACTCACTTTTTTTTCTCAGCCAGGTAAAGTCATCCTCAAGTTTATTCTTTATCATCACTCGTTTCCAACTTCTCCCACTACCAAGAAATAATATTTGTTATCTCCTCTGTATTTCACAGTTTACTTAGTATTTTTAATAAACATTCTGATTCCTAACTCTGAGAGATTATGATTTACAGCCCTGGTGGTCATGAATCAGCAATTTTTAACAAACTTACTGATGCTTCTTATGTAAAAAGTTCCTTGGCAATGAATTTAAGAAACTTCTATGATAGCTTCTCATGCGTATTTATGTTTTAGCTCTTAACATATTGCTACAATTAAGTAATCGAAAAAGAGGTCACGTTTAATTGCTACTTCAATGCTGAGAACATGATTGAAAAATAAAATGAATACAATTTCATTGAATGAATGAAGCAAAATAGGGAAAAAAACCATAAGACATGATTTTCTGATGTTATATCTTTCACGTCTTTGATTGAATGTTGAATGAAAGAACTTCACCACAGTAACAGGCTAAATAAGAAAAAAATCACATTCACATCACATTCATATCAACTGAGGCACAAACAAATGTTTAACAGAATTTAATATCCACTCAAGGTAAAAATTCTTAGCAGACAATAATACAAGAGAGTTCCTCCAGCTTGATAAAAAGCATCTACAAAATAGCATCATTTAAAATAATAACAATGACTGATTGGATGTATCCTCATTAATACTGGGAACCAGACACATATGTCCATTCTCATCATTGTTTTTTTAATATCGTACTGGAAATTCAGGACAGTTCAATAAAAGCAGAAAAAGGAATAAAATGCCCTCTCATTAGAAAGGAAGGGTTAAAACTGTCTCAGTTGCAAGTTATGTGAAGTTAAATGTAGAAAATCCTAAGGAATTAAATAAATAAATAAATAAAGCAGACTAGAGATCTCTTCGTTACAATTGGAGATGCAAAGGGAACATTTCATGCAAATTTGGGCACAATAAAGGACAGAAATGGCAAGGACCTAACAGAAGCAGAAGATATTAAGAAGAGGAAGCTAGAATACACAAAATAACTATATAAGAAGGCCTTAATGACCCTGATAACCTCGATGATGTGGTCAATCACCTAGAGCCAGACATCCTGGAATGTGAAGTCAAGTGGACATTAGGAAGCATTACTATGAACAAAGCAGGTGGAAGTGATGATATTCAAGCTGAGCTATTTTAAATCCTAAAATATATTGCTTCCCCAGTGGCTCAGAATCCTCCACTTGTAAAGAATCTACCTGCAATGCAGGAGTCCAGGTTCTGTCTCTGGGTTGGGAAGATCTCTTGAAGAAGGAAATTGCAACCCAATCCAGTAGTCTTGTCTGGAGAATTCCATGGACAGAGGAGCTTGGTGGGTTATAATCCAAGAGGTTGCAAAGAATCGGACACAATTGAGTGACTAGCACGTTTACTTTAACTTGCAAACGATGTTGCTGTGAAAGTGCTGAATTCAATATGCCAGCAAATTTGGAAAACTTGACAGTGGCCACAGGACTGGAAAATGTCAGTTTTCATTCCAATACCAAAGAAGGGCAATGCCAAAGGATGTTCAAATTACTATATAATTGCACTCATTTCACATGCTAGCATGGTAATGTTAAAGCTAGATTTCAGTAATACATGAACCAAGTTGGGTTTATAAAAGGCAGAGGAACCAGAGATCAAATTGCAAACATCCATTAGATTACAGATAAAACAAGGGCATTCCAGTAAAACATCTGTTTCTGCTTCACTGACCAAAAGAAATCCTTTGACTGTGTGGATGATAACAAACTCTGGAAAATTTGCAAAGAGATGGAAATACGAGACCACCTTATGGGCTTCCCAGGTGGCGCTAGTGCTAAAGAACCTGCTTCTTAATGGAAGAGACACAAGTAGACACAGGTTCGATCCCTGGGTCAGGAAGATTCCTTGGAGAAGGGAATGGTTACCCACTCCAGTACTCTTGCCTGGAGAATCCCAAGGACAGAGGAGCCTGGTGGGCTATGGCCCATAGGGTTACAAAGAGTCAGACATGACTGGAGTGACTTAGCATGTAAGAGAGGCTGAGAAACTTGTATGCAAGTTAAGAAATAGCAGTTAGAACCAGACAAAAAAAAAAAGTGCATTAGACAAAATTCTGTCAAACATGAGACTGGTTCAAAATTGAGAAAAAAGTATGTCAAGGCTGTGTGTTGTTACTCTGCATATTTAGCTTCTAGGCAGAGTACATCACATGAAATGCCAGGATAGGTGAATCACAAGCTGGAATCAAAATTCTGGGAGAAACAGCAACAATCTCATTTTTGTAGATGATGCCTCCCTAATGGCAGAAAGCAAGAGGAATTGAAGAACCTCTTGACAAGGGCAAATGAAGAAAGTGAAATATCTGGCTTATAAGTCATTCAAAAAACTAAGATCATGGTATCCATTCCCACCATTTCATGGCAAATAGATGGGGAAACAATGGAAGCAGTGACAGACATTATTTTCTTGGGCTCCAAAATCATTGCAGACAGTGATTGCAGCCCTGAAATTCAAAGGTGTTTGCTCCTTGGAAAGAAATTTATTACAAACATAGATAGTGTATTAAAAAGCAAAGACATTGCTTTGCCAACGAAAGTTCAGTTCAGTTCACTCACTCAGTCATGTCCGACTCTTTGCGACCACATGAATCGCAGCACGCCAGGCCTCCCTGTTCATCATCAACTCCCGGAGTTCACTCAGACTCATGTCCATCCAGTCTGTGATGCCATCCAGCCATCTCATCTTCTGTCGTCCCTTTCTCCTCCTGCCCCCAATCCCTCCCAGCATCAGAGTCTTTTCCAATGGGTCAAATCTTCTCATGAGGTGGCCAAAGTACTGGAATTTCAGCTTTAGCATCATTCCTTCCAAAGAACACCCAGGACTGATCTCCTTCAGAATGGACTGGTTGGATCTCCTTGCAGTCCAAGGGACTCTCAAGAGTCTTCTCCAACACCACAGTACAAAAGCATCAATTCTTCGGCGCTCAGCCTTCTTCACAGTCCAACTCTCACATCCATACATGACTACTGGAAAAACCATAGCCTTGACTAGACGGACCTTAGTCGGCCAAGTAATGTCCCTGTTTTTGAATATACTACCTAGGTTGGTCATAACTTTTCTTCCAAGGAGTAAGCGTCTTTTAATTTCATGGCTGCAGTCACCATCTGCAGTGGTTTTGGAGCCCAAAAACAATAAAGTCTGACACTGTTTCCACTGTTTCCCCATCTATTTCCCATGAAGTGATGGGACCAGATGCCATGATCTTCGTTTCCTGAATGTTGAGCTTTAAGTCAACTTCTTCACTCTCCTCTTTCACTTTAATCAAGAGGCTTTTTAGTTCCTCTTCACTTTCTGCCATAAGGGTGGTGTCATCTGCATATCTGAGGTTATTGGTATTTCTCCTGGCAATCTTGATTCCAGCTTGTGTTTCTTCCAGTCCAGTGTTTCTCATGATGTACTCTGCATATAAGTTAAATAAGCAGGGTGACAATTTACAGCCTTGATGTACTCCTTTTCCTATTTGGAACCAGTCTGTGGTTCCATGTCCAGTTCTAACTGTTGCTTCCTGACCTGCATACAGATTTCTCAAGAGGCAGGTCAGGTGGTCTGGTATTCCCATCTCTCTCAGAATTTTCCACAGTTTCTTGTGATCCACACAGTCAAAGGCTTTGGCATAGTCAATAAAGCAGAAATAGATGTTTTTCTGGAACTCTCTTGCTTTTTCCATGATTCAGCCAATGTTGGCAATTTGATCTCTGGTTCCTCTGCCTTTTCTAAAACCAGCCTGAACATCAGGAAGTTCACGGTTCACATATTGTTGAAGCCTGGCTTGGAGAATTTTGAGCATTACTTCACTAGTGTGTGAGATAAGTGCAATTGTTCAGTAGTTTGAGCATTCTTTGGCATTGCCTTTCTTTGGGATTGGAATGAAAACTGACCTTTTCCAGTCCTGTGGCCACTGCTGAGTTTTCCAAATTTGCTGGCATATTGAGTGTAGGTTTAGTCAAAGCTCTGGGTTTTCCTGTAGTCATATTTGGATGTGAGAACTGGGCCATAAAGGAGGCTGAGTACTGAAGAACTGATGCTTTTGAATTATGGTGCTTGTGAAGACTCTTAAGAATCCCTTGGGCAGCAAGGAGATCTAACCAGTTAATCTTAAAGGAAATCAGCCCTGAAATTCACTGGAAGAACTGATGCTGAAGATGATGTTTCAATTCTTTGGGCATCTGATGCAAAGAGCCAACTCATTGGAAAAGAATTTGATGCTGAGAAGACTAAGGGTAGGAGGAGAAGAAGTTGACAGGGGATAAGATGGTGGGATGGTATCACTGACTCAATGGATGTGAGTTTGAGCAAACTCCAAGAGATAGTGAAGGACAGGGAAACTTGGTGTGCTGGAGGCCATGGAGTCGCAAACAGCAGAACACAACTTAGTTATGGAACATCAGCAACAACAAAAAATTACTTATATTTTGGACTTTTTGATGAAGCTCCATACTGTATTCCATAGTGGCCACACCAATGTATATGTTCACCAGCAGTATTCAAGGCAAATCTCAGTTTCTGATATGCATAATTTTCCTTCTTTCTGAAGAACTTCTTTTAGTATTTTTTTCAGTGCAAATTGTTGGACAACAAATTCCCACATAAGTTGCTTGTGTAAGGAAGTCTTCTGTTTCATTTTTGAAGAATAATTGTGCAGGATTCAGCATTTTTGTTTTGAGATAATGTTTTCCTTTTTTCTCTCAATATGTGAAATATTTCCATCCACAATATTCTTGCTTTTATAGTTTTTGAGAAGTAAGATGTAGTTCTCATGTTTGCTCTTTTCACCCTTTAAAACAACCACGTTGCCTTCTTTTAATATTTTTTCTTAATCTTTGATTTTCTGCTGTTTGCATACTACATATTGCAGTATAAAAAGAGATAGAGAAAGATTCTGACATAGACATCAGAAGGGGAGAGAAAGAGTGCCTCCTTGATAGTATTTTGTTATTGTTCAATCGGTCAGTAGTGTCTAACTCTTTGCAACACCATAGACTGCGGCACTCCAGGCTTCCCTGTCCTTCATCATCTCCTTCCTCAAACTCATGTCCATTGAGTTGGTGATGCCATCCAATCATCTGATCCTCTATTGTCCTCTTTTCCTACCTTCAATCTTTCTTAGCATCAGGGTCTTTTCCAGTGAGGCAGCTCTTTGCATCAGAAGGCCAAAATATTGTAGCTTCACCTTCAAAATTCAGCATCAGTCCTTCTAGTGAATATTCAAGATTGATTTCCTTTAGGGTGGACTGGTTTGATCTCATTGCATTCCAAGGAACTCTGAAGAGTCTTCTCCAACATCACAGTTCAAAAGCATCAATTATTTGGTGCTCATCCTTCTTTATGGTTGAATTCTCACATCCGTGCATGACTACTGGAAAAACCATATCTTTGACTATAAGGACCTTTGTTGGTAAAGTAATGCTAGTTTTTAGCAAGGCATTTTATATCTGTTAGCAAGGTGCTAATCAGATAAAAGAAACACATCAAGACTAAGGGAGCTGTCCCAGTTGCTCCCACAACATGCATTTTGAGGTAGAGTGGCACAAGAGGAGTAATCTCTGGCCATAAAACAATTGACATGAATCTTGAATAAAGGCAGATTTCAAAGCAAATACATAGTTTCATTAATATAGTTTAAGAAAACTTTTCCATGAGTAAGATGTACTGGTTTGTGAGCCATTATTAGTTCAAGGTTTGAAAAAAAGGTAAGTCTTAGGGGGAACTGATTTGAAGAAAGGCAGATGCCAAAGTAAATACATAGTTTCACTGACATAGCTTAAGAAAAACATTTCCATAAGAAAAATTGCTGCGGTTAGCTGAAGACTTGAGAAAAGTTAAGTTCAGGGGAACCAGGTGTCCTCATAACACAGGAATAGAAGAGAGATAAAAAGGAAAAAAAAATCTGCCACTTGCAGTTTATTTCCTCCTGCCTGTTAGGGACCTCTGGCCTCCTTAGGGAGGCTGTTAGCCCTTTCATTTGCTTCTATAGTTTTGGGAATCTCTCATCTTAATTTCTTTTAGTGACTTAAGTTTTGCTACAGTCTTTCCTATTGACAGCCCTGACTTGTAGTTTAAAGCCACACTGATATATATATTTTTTAGGTTTTCATTTTTTTAATTATGAAAATATGATAACACATTATAGAAGACTTTTGGAAAATACAGAAGTGAAGTGAAGTGAAGTCGCTCAGCCATGTCAAACTCTTTGCAACCCCATGGACTGTAACCTATCAGGCTCCTCTGTCCATGGGATTTTCCAGGCAATAGCACTGGAGTGGATTGCCATTTCTTTCTCCAGCGGATCTTCCTGACACAGGGATCGAACCCAGGTCTCCTTCATTGTAGACAGACACTTTACCATCTGAGCCACCAGGGAAGCCAAGGTTAAATATAGTTCTACTACATATTGCAATTGTTTTTTTAAGACAGATAAATTCAGATTTTTAGTTGGAGTGTCAATATCACACTCTCAAAAATTAATAGAAATAATATACAGAGAAGTAGAAACATATAGTAGACCTGAAAAGCACTGTGAATGAAGGCAACGTAATCAGGATTTATACAATTTTCGCTCAACAGTAGAACACACTGAATATTTAGTGGTGCTGGTGCTCCTTCCCCCAGTAAGTTTGTGTAGGCTTGAAAAATGTGTATAAACCAAATCTTCCAATAGAATATACTCATCTATCACATAATCTTGCCACACTCTGTTGTGCCCACTTCCTTCAGTCTGTAAATCCTTTCTCCTATCATTTCCATTACAACTTTAGTCATGACAGTCATTGCATTGTTTACACCTCTATAAGCCATCCTTTTAATAAGCCATACTATTTCATGTTTTCCTGACCAAGTATTAAGAGTATACTTTAGGACAGTGCTCTTAAATCAACAAATCTTTTCTGTTTGATTTTATTTTGCAATTCTTCTAGTTAAGGCCCCTAACCATAGGAATAGGGTGCTTCCTTTGTGGCTCAGGCAGTAGAGAATCTGCTTGCAATGCAGGTGACCCAGGTTCAATCCCTGGGTTGGGAAGATCCCCTAGAGAAGGAAATGGCAACCCACTCAAGTATTCTTGCAGGGAGAATTCCACAGACAGTTGACCCTGGCAGGCTACAGTCCATGGAACACAGAGTCGGACATGACTGAGCACTTATCACTTTCACTTTCAACCATAGGAATACCCTTTTATGTGTATTCTTAAATCCCTTATGAGTATACAGTGGAAGTGAGAAATAGATTTAAGGGACTAGATTTGATAGATAGAGTGCCAGATGAACTATGGACTGAGGTCTGTGACATTGTACAGGAGACAGGGATCAAGCCCATTCCCATGGAAAAGAAATGCAAAAAAGCAAAATGGCTGTCTGGGGAAGCCTTACAAATAGCTGTGAAAAGAAGAGAGGGGAAAAGCAAAGGCAAAAAGGAAGGATATAAACATCTGAATGCACAGTTCCAAAGAATAGCAAGAAGAGATAAGAAAGCCTTCCTCAGCGATCAATGCAAAGAAATAGAGGAAAACAACAGAATGGGAAAGACTAGAGATCTCTTCAAGAAAATTAGAGACACCAAGGGGACATTTCATGCAAAGATGGAATTGATAAAGAACAGAAATGGTATGGACCTAACAGAAGCAGAAGATATTAAGAAGAGGTGGCAAGAATACATAGAAGAACTATACAAAAAAGATCTTCATGACCAAGATAATCATGATGGTATGATCATCCACCTAGAGCCAGACATCCTGGAATGTGAAGTCAAGTGGGCCTTATAAAGCATCACTACGAACAAAGCTAGTGGAGGTGATGGAATTCCAATAGAGCTATTTCAAATCCTGAAAGATGATGCTGTGAAAGTGCTGCACTCAATATGCCAGCAAATTTGGAAAACTCAGCAGTGGCCACAGGACTGGAAAAGGTCAGTTTTCATTCCAATCCCAAAGAAAGGCAATGCCAAAGAATGCTTAAACTACTGAACAATTGCACTCATCTCACACACTAGTAAAGTAATGCTCAAAATTCTCCAAGACAAGCTTCAGCAATACGTGAACCGTGAACTTCCAGATGTTCAGGTTGGCTTTAGAAAAGGCAGAGGAACCAGAGATCAAATTGCCAACATCGGCTGAATCATGGAAAAAGCAAGAGAGTTCCAGAAAAACATCTCTTTCTGCTTTATTGACTATGCCAAAGCCTTTGACTGTGTGGATCACAATAAACTGTGGAAAATTTAGAGATGGGAATACCAGACCACCTAGCCTGCCTCTTCAGAAACCTATATGCAGGTCAGGAAGCAACAGTTAGAACTGGACATGGAACAACAGACTGGTTCCAAATAGGAAAAGGAGTATGTCAAGGCTGTATATTGTCACCCTGTTTATTTAACTTCTATGCAGAGTACATCATGAGAAACGCTGGACTGGAAGAAGCACAAGCTGGAATCAAGATTGGTGAGAGAAATATCAATAATTTCAGATATTCAGATGACACCAGCCATAGGGCAGAAAGTGAAGAGGAACTAAAAAGCCTCTTGATGAAAGTGAAAGAGGAGAGCGAAAAAGTTGACTTAAAGCTCAACATTCAGAAAATGAAGATCATGGCATCTGTTCCCATCACTTCATGGGAAATAGATGGGGAAACAGTCGAAACAGTGTAAAACTTTATATTTTGAGGCTCAAAAATCATTGCAGATGCTGACTGCATCCATGAAATTAAAAGATGCTTACTCCTTGAAAGAAAAGTTATGACCAACCTAGACAGCATATTCAAAAGCAGAGACATTACTTTGCCAACACAGGTCCGTCTAGTCAAGGCTATGTTTTTTTCCAGTGGTCATGTATGGATGTGAAAGTTGGACTGTGAAGAAAGCTGAGCGCTGAAGAACAGATGCTTTTGAACTGTGGTGTTGGAGAAGTCTCTTGAGAGTCCCTTGGACTGCAAGGAGATCCAACCGTCCATCTTGAAGGAGATCAGTCCTGGATGTTCTTTGGAAGGAATGATGCTAAAGCTGAAACTCCAGTACTTTGACCACCTAATGTGAAGAGTTGACTGATTGGAAAAGACTTTGATGCTGGGAGGGATTGGGCGCAGGATGACCAGGGAACGATGGAGGATGAGATGGCTGTATGGCATCACGGACTCAGTGGACGTGAGTCTGAGTGAACTCCGGGAGTTGGTGATGAACAGGGAGGCCTGGCGTGCTGCGATTCATGGAGTCACAAAGAGTCGGTCATGACTGAGCGACAGAACTGAACTGATGGTTCCTTCCAGATAAAAGTTAGCTAAGTATTAGCATTACTTTTTTGCTTTAGTTCATTCCCTTTTTATTCAGGCAGCGGTTACTCTCATTTTGATTGTTCTGTCATTTAACACCAGTTATAGTCAAACTTGGGGCTTCCCTTGTGGCTCTGACAGTAAAGAATATGTCTGCAATGCAGGAGACCTGGGTTCGATTTCTGGGTTGCAAAGAGTTCCTGGATGAAGGCATGGCATCCCACTCCAGTATTCTTGTCGGAAGAATCCCCATGGCAAAGGGACCTTGAGGGCTATAGTCCACGTGGTCGCAGAGTCAGACATGCCTGAGCGACTAAGTGCAGCACAGTACATAGGCAAAGTGGACAACATGGTGGGTAGGAAAAATCCTGAGGTTTATGTTCAAGGGTTTTTTTCTGGTTGTTTTTATTTTTTAAATACATGTAAATGATTATTTTTTACTCATAAAAATTAATGGCTTTCTATGAATCGTAAAAAAATTAATTGTGGATATATTCTTTAAAATGTCAATGGATTAAGACTAGTATCGCTAATACTATTGATTTACATCTAATACAATGCCCTGTAGTTTTGTTTTCAGTAGTAAAGGAAAAAAGATTATATATTTAACCTAAGGGGAAAGAAAGACTTCTGCTTGGGTTATTTGGCAAGGTAAATTCTCATTCCTAGAGACTGCTGCTTTATGAAAGAAAAGCCTCTGCACTGTTTCTCAGCTTAGAGGAAGATATTAACTCTTACCATGGATGGATCAGGCTCAGAAGATTCATAGAATTTATGTGTGAAGGTCTCATTTTTCCCAAGCAGAGTGCTAATCTTGGCATAATAATAAAACTACTTTTGCTGAGTGCTTACCTGTCTTTGAAGTTTAACCACAGTTTTGAATTTTCTTTTCAGCTTTTTTGTCCTTCCCTTAGAGGAAGATTAGAGATTAGAGGAGATTAGAGATTCTTTATATGTAGTCAAAGTGACCCTCAGGCTTCCATATCTGTCTTTTAAGTGCCAGTTTCTTTACCTCAAATGCTCATTCCCTTTAGATAGCATTAATAATGCTCAGGAGTGATTATATAATAACACTTCCTAACATCTACTATTTATTTTGCACGTCTCAAATACCTGGTTTGTCAGCTAATGCATTCCCTTCCACCCATACACCATTAAGATTCATCTCTGGCTTTAGCGATTGAACTGCCACCTTTTGCCAGGGACTGTCTGTACTCCAACTATCAAAAATGATGATACCTTTATTACCATTCAGGTGGCTAGTTTTGGGTATAAATTTGTATCACTTGCATTTTAAAACCACTTCTGTTTAAACTGTCTTATAGTATGTTCTCTAGAAGCAGAAGAAGTGACAGAGTTTGGAGTGCCATATATTCTCTAGTGATCAACACCTGTGAAAGGAACGTGGACAGAACAGGATCAGGCAGGGTACAATTGAAACTGTAATGCAGGCCCAACAAAGCCTCATTCAACTTAAAAAAAGCCCTGGAGTAATATTATCCCTCTGAGCTTTCTTTTTTGAGAAAAGTAGAAATGTTAGGACATTTTATCCCTGTGTCACTCAGTCACTGGATGCGAACTGACCAGGGAAAGGAAGGACATTTAGTCAGTAGGCTCTGTGGTGCAGAGCCTGAAAGAACTGATAGCTGGAATCTCTCTGCTGACCATGCTTCCTCATGCAGGCAGTTAACAATTCCTTGGAGTCTTATGGCTTTGTATACCATAGATATTTAGTTAACCACCTGTAAGTTTAGCCAAAAGGTTAGGAAACCTTAATCTAGAAAATTTCATTGATATGTACAAAACAAATGAACCTAGGCCAGAAGAATTTATTTTTCTAAAATTAGGAATGTGGTTTAAAAAATTAAAATTTCTCTTTTGAAAACAAAATTGAGACTGGTTATAAAAAATATCGAATTCTAATAAGCAACATTGTTTTTTTTTTAATTTCTGAAAGGTATAATTTTATGGGGTGTTAACTTTATAAGCATAATGAAAAAAGAGAAGACTTCTTTAAAAATAATTATTTACTAAGTGATAATTATGGTATATTGACTAAAATTTATGTTGCATGGAAAATGGAAATAGAAGTTAAGCAAATATTAGAAACTATTTACATTATTTTAAACCTTTTTATTTATTTATTATTATTAGTTTTTTAAGATTAGTTATTTCTTGGTTTCCAGCTTAGGTACTTTCCTATTCATTTTCATAGTTTCCTTTTTAAAAACTTCAATTTTTTTTTTTTTTTTTGCTAATGTTCTATATTATTTTTGAAAGACATAAACTTCTTACTTGTAGCATTTGGTGATGGATAATATGTTGGAAAGTGTGATTTAAATGAAAACAGAAAGCCCACAATATACCAACTAACTGCTTTATAAAGATTAATCAGGCTTTCCTGATGGCTCAGATGGTAAAGCGTCCGTCTGCAATGCGGGAGACCCTGGTTTGATCCCTAGGTCAGAAAGATCCTCTGGAGAAGGAAATGGCAACCCATTCCAGTACTCTTGCATGGAAAATTCCATGGATGGAGGAGCCTGGTGGGCTATAGTCAATTGGGTAGCAAAGAGTCAGATGCGATTGAGAGACTTCACTTTCAATTTCATAAAGATTAAAACGGGGGCGGTCCTAAGATGGTGGAGGAATAGGATGGGGAGACCATTTTTTCCCCCACAAATTCCTCAAGAGATCATTTGAACGCTGAACAAACTCCTCAAAACAACTTCTGAATGCTGGCGGAGGATACCAGGCACCCAGAAAGGAAGCCCATTTTCTTTGAAAGTAGGTAGGATAAAATATAAAAGATAAAAAGAAAGACGAAGAGTTAGGGATGGAGACCTGTCCCAGGGAGGGAGTCGTGAAGGAAGAGAAGTTTCCAAACACCAAGAAATCCTTTCACCAGTGGGTCTGTGGGGAGTATTGGAATCTCACAGGGCAACATAACCAGGGGGTGGGGGGTGGGCGGGGAACACAGAATATGTGCCTTAACCAAAACTCCCAGAGGAGAAATAGCTCAGATTCTTGTGTTCGCCACCAGCGAGCAGGGGAGGCACAGGTTGCATGCTTAGGATAAGGACTTGGCCTGAATGCCTTGAGGACAAGCTGAGGAAGCTAACATGAGATAGCAACCCAAACTGCAAATAGCCAGAGAGAGAAAAAAAAATAAAGAGAGAGAGAGAAAAAAATATATATATAGAGAGAGAACTTTCTGGCAAAACGCTCTAACCTAAGGCACTGCCAGGCCCACTCACAGAACAAAGGACTGACAAAAACTAGAGGAGAGCTAGCAGTTGTGGACTGGCCCATCTCCCACCAGAGGCAGAGAGGCAGGACGGCGGTAGCCAGAGCTGGAAGGAAAGGGGTAATCTCGGCCCCAGAGATGGCATCCTCCACCAAACTGTGAGCACACTCCCAGTTGCTCACCAAGTTTTCTGGGATCTTGGATTGTTGAGATCTTCAAGGAGGGTAGCAGCCTGAGATCAGCTCCCCAGAGGAGACACAGCACACCTGAGATGGTGCTCCTACTACTCACCCAGGAAACTGAGAGGCTGGGACTAGGAAGGTGATAAGACATGCCACACACCTGGGATAGTGCACTTGCCAAGCATCTGGTCACCTGAGCGCCTCAGACCTGGGAAGGGCACAAAACCAAGGCCCAACTGAGTCTGTGCCTTTATGGAGTACCCAAGAACCTGAACCTGTGCAGCTTAGACCTGGAAGTACAAACAACCCAGGGGCTGCTTTGGACATTTCCCCTGCAGAGCAACCTGGAGCCTGAGCACTGTAGACTGGGAAAGCACAGGTGTCATGAACTGGGGCAAACCCAATGTGGTCCAGACACTGTGAGCACTCCACAAACATGCCAGTGATATTTGTGTGCACTATTCCTCCCTCCCCACAGCACAACTGAATAATTGAGCCTAAATAAGAGATCACCTTTGGCCCCTTATGTCAGTGTGGAAATTAGACTCTGAAGAGACTTGCAAACAGAGGAAGCCAAAATAAACAAAGAAGAGGGAGCCACTCTGAAAGTGACAGGTACAACGGATTAAAACACTGTAGTTAGCACTGACTAAACATTGGAAGGGGCCTATAGACCTTGAGAAGAAGTATAAGCTGGAACAAGGAACTATCTGAAACTGAACTGACCCCACACCCAGAGAAATTCCTAGATATATTTTTACTACCATCATTTTTTGTTGTTTTATTTTTAAGTTCTTTATTACTCCTTTAAAGCTTACTATTACCTTGCAAAAAAGACCCTATTTTTAAAAGCAAATTTCAAATATATATTAAAAATTTTTGTGATTGATTTTGTTCTGTATTTATAATATTGTATTTTTGAAAGTCTAACTTCTACTCTAGATTTTTAATCTTTGCTCTTTGGTATTTGGTTTCAATTTTGTACCTTTAAGAATGTAATCTTCAGTACCTATTTTTACTTAGAAATATGATTACTGGCTTGATTGCTCTCTCCCCTTTTGAGTCTTCTTTTTCTCCCCAAGGTCATCTTTATCTCCTCCCTCCCCTTCTCTTCTCTACTTAACTCTGTGAATCTCTCTGGGTGTTCTGCGCTGTGGAGAACACTTAGGGAATTGATTACTGGCTCGATTGTTCTCTCCCTTTTGATTTCCCCTCTTCTCCTCCTGGTCACCTCTATCTCCCTCTTTCCTCTTCTCTTCTCCATGTAACTCTGTGAACCTCTCTGCATGCCCCTAATTGTGGATAATCTTTTCACCATTCACTTAGATGTTGTATCATCAGTGCTATATGGATGGAGAAGTCTTGAGGCTACTGTAAGTATAAGAATGAAAGTCAGAGGCATAAGGTTTAAATACAAAACTTGAGAACACCAGAGATCTCCTGACTCCAGGGAACATTGATTGAAAACAGCTCATCCAAAAGCCTCCATACCTACACTGAAACCAAGCTCCACCCAAGAGCCAACAAGTTCCAGAGCAAGACATAGCACACTAATACTCCAGCAACCCAGGAACATAGCACTGAGCATTAAAATGCAGGCTTCCCAAATTCACACCAAACCTATAGACAGCTCAAAACTTACTACTGGACACTTCATTGTACTCCAGAGAGAAGAGATCCAGCTCCACCCACCAGAACACTGATGCAACCTTTCCTAACCAAGAAACCTTGACAAGCCACTAGTCCAACCCCACCCATAGGGAGCAACCTCCACAATAAAGAGGAACTACAAAATTCTAGTCTACAGAAAGGCCACCTTAAACACAGCAATCTAAACAAGATGAAAAGGCAGAAAAATATTCAGCAGGTAATGGAACATATAAATGCCCACCAAACCAAAGAGGAGGAGATAGGGAGTTTACCTGAAAAAGAATTCAGAATAATGATAATAAAGGTGATTCAAAATCTTGAAAATAAAATGGAGTTACAGATAAATAGATTAGAGACAAGGATTGAGAAGATGCAATAAATGTTTACCAAGGACCTAGAAGAAAAAAAAAAAGTCAATCAATAATGAATAATGCAATATCTCAGATAAAAACTACTCTGGAGGAAACCAACAATAGAATAACTGAGGCAGAAGATATGATAAGTGAGGTGGAAGATAGAATGATGGAAATAAATGAAGCAGAGAAGAAAAAAGAACTAAAAGAAATGAGGACAACCTCAGAAACCTCTGGGACAATGTTAAAGACCACAATATTCAAACCATAGGAGTCTCAGAAGAAGAAGACAAAAAGAAAGGCTATGAGAAAATACTTAAGGAGATAACAGCTGAAAACTTCCCCCAAATCCAGAGGGAAATAGCCACCGAAGTCCAAGAAACTCAGAGGATCCCAAACAGGATAAACCCAAGGCAAAACATCCCAAGACATATATTAATCAAATTAATAAGATCAAACACAAAGACCAATTATTAAAATCATCAAGGGAAAAGCAACAAATAACACTCAAGGGGATTCCCATAAAGATAACAGCTGATCTTTCAATAGAAACTCTTCAGGCAAGAAGGGAATGGCAGGATATACTTAAAGTGATGAAAGAGAAAAACCTACAACCCAGATTACCATACCCAGCAAGGATCTCACTCAAATAGGAAGCAGAAATAAAAAGCATTATAGAGAAGCAAAAGCTGAGAGAATTCACCACCACCAAACCGGTTCTTTATCAAATGCTAAAGGGTCTTCTCTAGACAGGAAACACAGAAAAGGTTTATAAAGTCAAACCCCAAACAAGAAAGTAAATGGCGACGGGATCATACTTACTAAAAATTACCTTAAATATAAATGGATCAAATGCCCCAACCAGAAGACAAAGACTGGTTGAATGAATACAAAAACAGGACCCCTATATATGCCATGTACAAGAGACCCATCTCAAAACAAGTGACACATACAAACTGAAAGTGAAGGGCTGGATAAAAGATATTTCATGCAAATGGGGACCAAAAGAAAGCAGGAGTAGCAATACTCATATCACATAAAATAGACTTTGAAATAAAGGCTGTGAAAAGAGACAAAAAAGGACACCACATATTGATCAAAGGATCAATCCAAGAAGCAGATATAACAATATAAATATTTATGTACCCAACATAGGAGCACTACAGTATGTGAGGCAAATGCTAACAAGTATGAAAGGGAAAATTAACAGTAACACAATAATAGTGGGAGATTCACTCACACCTATGGATAGATCAAATAAACAGAAAATTAGCAAGGAAACACAAACTTTAAATGGTAAAATGGACCAGTTAGACCTAATTGATATCTACAGGCTATTTCATCCCCCAATAATGAATTTCACCTTTCCCTCAAGTGCACAAGGAACATTCTCCAGGACAGAGCACATCTAAATCTAGCCTTGGTAAATTCAAAAAAAAAAAATTAAAGTCATTTCAAGCATCTTTTCTGATCACAATGCAGTAAGATTAGATGTCAACTACATGAAAAAACAAAAACAAAAACAAAAAAAACTGTTAAAAATACAAACATATGGAGGCTAAACAACACCCTTCTGAATAACCAACAAATCACAGAGGAACTAAAAAACAAAAATCTAAATATGCTTAGAAACGAATGAAAATGAAAACAAAACAACCCAAAACCAATGGGATTCAGTAAAAACAGTGCTAAGGGGAAGGTTCATAGTAATACAAGCTTACCTCAAGAAACAAGAGAAAAATCAATTACATAATCTAAATCTACACCTAAAGCAACTAGAAAAAAAAAGAAATGAAGAACCCCAGGGTTAGTAGAAGGAAAGAAATCATAAAAATTAGGGCAAAAATAAATGAAAAAAGAAACAAAGGAGACTATAGCAAAAATCAACAAAATTAAAAGCTAGTTCTTTAAGAAGATATATAAAATAGACAAACCATTAGCCAGACTCATCAAGAAGCAAAGGGAGAAGAATCAAGTCAATAAAATTAGAAATGAAAATGAAGAAATAACAACAGACAACACAGAAACACAAAGGATCATTGGAGACCACTTTCAGCAACTATATGCAAAAAACAAACAAACAAAACAAACAAACAAACAAAAAAAAAACCTTGGAAAAATGGACAAATTCTAAGAAAAGCATAACCTTCCAAAACTGAACCAAGAAGAAATAGAAAATCTTAACAGACCCATCACAAGCATGGATATTGAAACTGTAATAAAAAATCTTCCAATAAACAAAAACCCAGGACCGGATGGCTTCACAGCTGAATTCTACCAAAAATTTGGAGCAGAGCTAACGCCTATCCTACTCAAACTCTTCCAGAAAATTGCAGAGGAAGGGAAACTGCCAAACTCATTTTATGAGGCCACCATCACCCTCAAACCCAGACAAAGATGCCATAAAAAAGAAAATTACAGGCCAATGACACTGATGAATATAGATGCAAAAATCTTTAACAAAATTATAGCAAACAGAATCCAACAATACATTCAAAATATCCTACATCATGACCAAGTGGGCTTTATCCCAGGGATGCAAGGATTCTTCAACATTCACAAATCAATCAATGTGATACACCATATTAACAAATTGAAAGATAAAAACCGTATGATTATCTCAGTAGATGCAGCGAAAACCTTTGACAAAATTCAACATCCATTTATGATAAAAACCCTCCAGAAAGCAGGCATAGAAGGAACATACCTCAACCTAATTAAAGCCATATATGATAAACACACAGCAAACATTATCCTCAAAGGTGAAAAATTGAACGCATTTCCCCTAAAGTCAGAAACAAGACAAGGGTGCCCACTCTCAGCACTACTATTCAACATAGTTTTAGAAGTTTTAGCCACAGCAATCAAAAAGCAAAAGAAAGAAAAGTAATCCAGATTGAAAAAGAAGAAGTAAAGCTCTCACTGTTTGCAGATGACATGATCCTCTACATAGAAAACCATAAAGACACCATCAGAAAATTACTAGAGCTAATCAATGATTATAGCAAAGTTGCAGGATATAAAGTTTACACACAGAAACCCCCTGCATTCCTATACACTAAGAATTAGAAAACAGAAAGAGAAATTAAGGAAACAATTCTATTCACCATTGCGACAAAAAGAATAAAATACTTAGGAATAAATCTACCTAAAGAAACAAAAGACCTATGTATAGAAAATTCTAAAACACTGATGAAAGAAATCAAAGATGACACAAATAGACAGAGAAATATACCATGTTCATTGGAAGAATGAATTTGTTAATTGGAAGAATCAGTATAGTGAATATGAGCACACTATCTAAAGCAATCTATAGATTCAATGCAATCCCTATCAAGCTACCAATGGTATTTTTCAGACAACTAGAGCAAATAATTTCCCAATTTGTATGGAAATACCAAAAACCTCAAATATCCAAAGCAATCTTGAGAAAGAAGGATGGAATTGGTAGAATCAAACTCCCTGACTTCAGAATATACTACAAAGCTACAGTCATCAAGACAGTATGGTACTGTCACAAAGACAAAAATATAGATCAATGGGACAAATAGAAAGGCCAGAGATAATCCACGCACCTATGGATACCTTATCTTTACAAAGGAGGCAAGACTGTACAATAGAGAAAAGACAATCTCTTTAACAAGTGGTCCTGGGAAAACTGGTCAACCACTTGTAAAAGAATGAAAGTAGAACAGTTTCTAACACCATACATATACACACACACACAAAAAAAAAAAAACAACTCAAAATGGATTAAATATGTAAATGTAAGTCCAAAAGACTTCTATACATCTGTGTCTCTTTTGCTGTCTCACATACAGGCTTATCATTACCATCTTTCTAAATTCCATGTGTATACTTGTGGCGGATTCATGTTGATGTATAGCAAAACCAATACAATATTGTAAAGAAATTAACCTCCAATTAAAATAAATAAATTCATATTTAAAAACAAGCAAACAAACAAAAAAAGATGTAAATGTAAGACCAGAAATTATAAAACTCCTAGAGGAAAATATAAACAAAACACCCTCTGACATAAATCACAATAGGATCCTCTATGACTCACCTTCCAGAGTAATGGAAATAAAAGCAAAAATAAACACATGGGGCCTAATTAAACTTAAAAGCTTTTGCACAATAAAGGAAACTATAAGCAAGGTGAAAATATAGCCTTCAGAATGGGAGAAAATAATAGCAAATGAAACAGCTGACAAAGAATTAATGTCAGAAATGTACAAGTAGCTCATGCAGCTCAATTCCATAAATATAAACGAACCAATCAAAAAGTAGGCCAAAGAACTAAACAGCCATTCTTCAAAGAAGACATACAGATGGCTAACAAACAGATGAAAAGATGCACAACATCACTCATCATCAGAGAAATGCAAATCAAAACCCCAATGAGGTACCATTTCATGCCAGTCAGAATGGCTGCTATCAAAAAGTCTACAAACAATAAGTACTGGAGAAGATGAGAGAAAAGGGAACCACCTTACACTGTTGGTGGGAATGCAAACTAGTACAGCCACTATGGAGAACAGTGTGAAGATTCCATCAGCAGAAGAATGAATAAGAAAGCTATGGTACATATACACAATGGAACATTACTCAGCTATTAAAAAGAATGCATTTGAATCAATTCTAATGAGGTGGATGAAACTGGAGCCTATTACACAGAGTGAAGTAAGTCAGAAAGAAAAACAGCAATACAGTTTATTAACACATATATACGGAATTTAGAAAGATGGTAATGATGACCCTATATGTGGGACAGCAAAGGAGACACAGATGTAAAGAACAGACTTTTGGACTCTGTGGGGGAAGGCAAGGGTAGGATGATTTGAGAGAATAGCATTGAAACATATATATTACCATATGTGAAATAGATTGCCAGTCCAGGTTCGATTCATGAGACAGGGTGCTCAGGGCTGGTGCAGGGGTGAACCTGAGGGATGGAATGGATAGGGAGGTGGGAAGG
Organism: Capricornis sumatraensis; assembly: GCF_032405125.1. Classification (NCBI taxonomy): domain Eukaryota; kingdom Metazoa; phylum Chordata; class Mammalia; order Artiodactyla; family Bovidae; genus Capricornis; species Capricornis sumatraensis. The sequence goes on from NC_091084.1 coordinate 12,929,919, forward strand.
GGGTTCAGGATGGGGGATACACGTACACCCATGGCTGATTCATGTTAATGTGTGGCAAAGACCACTACAATATTATAAAGGAATTAGCCTTCAATTAAATTAAATAAATTAATTTTAAAAAAGATTAAACCAATAAGCAGCATTTTAATTTTATTTTTAATAAGTCAAGAGAAGTCAAAACAAATTGTATTCCTTCAATTGAACTATTTACAATGTTATTTAACACAAGCTAAATTTTAATAATTTAAGCAAGTTAAAAACTTGCCTCAAGAATATGTTTGCTGTAACTTTAATACAAAATTTATTAAAAGTCAATGTGTGTGTGTGTATATATATATATATATTTATATATCTGAGCTTCCCTCATGACTCAGACAGTAAAGAATCTACCTGCAATGTGGGAGACCTGGGTTCCATCCCTGGGTTGTGAAGATCCTCTAGAGAAGGAAGGGATTGGATACTCATTCGAGTATTCTTGCCTAGAGAATTCCATGACAGAGAAGCTTGGTGGGTCACAGGCCATGAGGTTACAAAGGGTCAGGCACGACTGAGCTATTAACACACATACACAACATATATTGATAAAATCATTTTTCAATGTTAACATATTTACAAATGATAACATACCTGGCCACTGCATTTACTCTTGGGTTCCTAAACTCTACTGTGATCAGAGTCCACAATTATCGTCCATTATTTAGGTACTGAAGAAATAGAACCTGGAGAAGCTCTATACAGTCAACAAAAACAAGACCAGGAGTTGACTGTGGCTCAGATCATGAACTCCTTATTGCCAAATTCAGACTTAAATTCAAAAAAGTAGGGAAAACCGCTATACCATTCAGGTATGACCTAAATCAAATCCCTTATGATTATACAGTGGAAGTGAGAAATAGATTTAAAGCCCTACATCTGATAGATAGAGTGTCTGATGAACTATGGTATGAGGTTCATGACATTGTACAGGAGACAGGGATCAAGACCATCCCCATGGAAAAAAAAAAGCAAAATGACTGTCTGGGGAGGCCCTACAAATAGCTGTGAAAAGAAGAGAGGGGAAAAGGCAATGAGAAAAGGAAAGCTATAAGCATCTGAATGCAGAGTTCCAAAGAAGAGCAAGAAGAGATAAGAAAGCCTTCTTCAGTGATCAATGCAAAGAAATAGAGGAAAACAACAGAATGGGAAAGCCTAGAGATCTCTTCAAGAAAATTAGAAATACCAAGGGAAATTTTCATGCAAAGATGGGCTCGATAAAGGACAGAAATGGTATGGACCTAACAGAAGCAGAAGATATTAAGAAGAGGTGGCAAGAAAACACGGAAGAACTGTACAAAAAAGATCTTCACGACCCAGATAATCATGATGATGTGATCACTAATCTAGAGCCAGACATCTTGGAATGTGAAATCAGGTGGGCCTTGGAAAGCATCACTATGAACAAAGCCAGTGGAGGTGATGGAATTCCAGTTGAGTATTTCAAATCCTGAAAGATGATGCTGTGAAAGTGCCTTACTCAATATGCCAGCAAATTTGGAAAACTCAGCAGTGGCCACAGGACTAGAAAAGGTCAGTTTTCATTCCAATCCCAAAGAAAGGCAATGCCAAGGAATGCTCAAACTACTGCACAATTGCACTTATCTCACATGCTAGTAAAGTAATGCTCAAAATTCTCCAAGCCAGGCTTCAGCAATACGTGAACCGTAAACTCCCTGATGTTCAAGCTGGTTTGAGAAAAGGCAGAGGAACCAGAGATCAAATTGCCAGCATCCGTTGGATCATGGAAAAAGCAAGAGAGTTCCAGAAAAACATCTCTTTCTCCTTTATTGACTATGCCAAAGCCTTTGACTGTGTGGATCACAAGAAACTGTGGAAAATTCTGAGAGAGATGGGAATACCAGACCACCTGACCTTCCTCTTGAGCAATCTGTATGCAGGTCAGGAAGCAACAGTTAGAACTGGACATGGAACAACAGACTGGTTCCAAATAGGAAAAGGAGTACATCAAGGCTGTATATTGTCACCCTGCTTATTTAACTTATATGCAGAGTACCTCATGAGAAACGCTGGACTGGAAGAAACACAAGCTGGAATCAAGATTGTCGGGAGAAATCTCAATAACCTCAAATATGCAGATGACTCCACCCTTATGGCAGAAAGTGAAGAGGAGCTAAAAAGCCTCTTGATGAAAGTGAAAGAGGAGAGTGGAAAAGTTGACTTAAAGCTCAACATTCAGGAAACGAAGATCATGGCATCTGGTCCCATCACTTCATGGGAAATAGATGGGGAAACAGTAGAAACAGTGTCCGACTTTATTTTGGGGGGCTCCAAAATCACTGCAGATGGTGACTGCAGCCATGAAATTAAAAGATGCTTACTCCTTGGAAGAAAATTTATGACCAACTTAGATAGTATATTCAAAAGAAGAGACATTGCTTTGCCAACACAGGTCCATCTAGTCAAGGCTATGGTTTTTCCTGTGGTCATGTATGGATGTGAGAGTTGGACTGTGAAGAAGGCTGAGTGCCGAAGAATTGATGCTTTTGAACTGTGGTGTTAAGACGCTTGTGGATCCCTTGGACTGCAAGGAGATCCAACCAGTTCATTCTGAAGGAGATCAACTCTGGGATTTCTTTGGAAGGAATGATGCTAAAGCTGAAGCTCCAGTACTTTTGGCCAACTCATGCGAAGAGTTGACTCACTGGAAAAGACTCTGATGCTGGGAGGAATTGTGGGCAGGAGGAGAAGGAGAGGACAGAAGATGAGATGGCTGGATGGCATCACGGACTCGATGGACGTGAGTCTGAGTGAACTCCGGGAGTTCGTGATGGACAAGGAGGCCTGACATGCTGCGATTCATGCGGTCGCAAAGAGTCGGACACGACTGAGTGACTGAACTGAGCTGAACTGATGGTATATATGGTGAATTTAACTCAGTTGACCATTATATCTACTACTGTGGGCAAGAATTCCTTAGAAGAAATGTACTAACCATCATAGTCAACTAAAGAGTCTGAAATGCAGTACTTGGGTGCAATCTCAAATATGACAGAATGAACTCTGTTCATTTCCAAGGCAAACCATTCAATATCATGGTAATCCAAGTCTATGCCCTAACCAGTAATGCTGAAGAAGGTGAAGTTGAACCGTTATATGAAGACCTACAAGACCTTATAGAACTGACACACAATAAAGATGTCCTTTTTATAATAGGGGATTGAAATGCAAAAATGGGAAGTCAAGGAAAACTGGAGAAACAGGCAAATTTGGCCTTGGAGTACAGAATGAATCAGGGCAAATGCTAAGAAAATGCATTGGTCAGAGCAAACACCCTCTTCCAACAACACAAGAGAAACTCTACACATGGACACCACCAGATGGTCAACACTAAAATCAGATTGATTGCATTCTTTGCAGCCAAGAATGGAGAAGCTCCATATAGTCAGCAAAAAAAAAGAATGATACCTGACTGTGGCTCAGATCACAAACTCCTCATTGCCAAATTCAGACTTATATTGAAGAAAGTAAGGAAAAAGCACTAGACCATTCATGTGTGAGCTAAATCAAATCCCTCACAATTAAACAGTGGAAATGAGAAATAGATTTAACAGAATAGATCTGATTGAGTGCCTGATGAACTATGAATGGAGGTTCAAGACATTTTACAGGTGACAGGGATCAAGACCTTCCCCAAGGGAAAAAAAAAAAAAAAAGGTGAAAAAAAGTAAAATGGCTCTCTGAGTAGGCCTAACAAATAGCTTGAAAAGAAGAAAAGCAAAGGAGAAAAGGAAAGATATACCCATTTGAATGCAAAGTTCCAGGGAATAGCAAGGAGAGAAAACAAAACCTTCTTCAGTGATCAGTGCAGAGAAATAGAGGAAAAAAACAGATTGGGAAAGACTAGAGATCTCTTCAAAAAAATTAGAGATACGAAGGGAATATTTCATGCAAAGACGGGCTCAATAAAGGACAGAAATTGTATCGACTTAGGCGAAGCAGAAGATATTAAGAAGGGGTGTCAAGAATACACAGAAGAACTGTACAAAAAAGATTTTCACGAGCCAGATAAGCACAATGGTGTAATCACTCACCTAGAGCCATACATCCTAGAATGTGAAGTCAAGTGGGCCTTAGGAAGCATCACTATGAACAAAGCTGGTGGAGGTGATGAAATTCCAGTTGAGCTATCTCAAATCCTAAAAGATGATGTGGTGAAACTGCTGTACTCAATATGAGAGCAAATTTGGAAAATTCAGCAATGGCCACAGGACTAGAAAAGGTCAGTTTTCATTCCAATCTCAAAGAAAGGCAATGCCAAAGAATGCTCAAACTATTGCACAGTTGCACACATCTCACATGCTAGTAAACTAATGCTAAAATTCTTCAAGCCCGGCTTCAGCAATACGTGAACCATGAACTTCCAGATATTCTAGCTGGCTTCACAAAAGGCAGAGGAACCAGAGGTCAAATTGCTAACATCCACTGGTTCATTGAAAAAGCAAGAGAGTTCCAGAGAAACATCTATTTTTGCTTTATTGACTATGTCAAAGCCTTTGACTGTGTGGATCACAATAAAGTGTGGAAAATTCTGAAAGAGATGGGAATACCTGACCACCTGACCTGCCTCTTGTGAAATCTGTATGCAGGTCAGGAAGCAACATTAGACCTGGACATTGGACAACAGACTGGTTCCAAATAGGTCACGGCTGTATATTGTACCTTGCTTATTTAACTTATATGCAGAGTAACATATATGAGAAACAATGGGCTGGATGAAGCACATGCTGGAATTAAGACTGCTGGTAGAAATATCAATTACCTTAGATATGTAGATGATACAACCTTTATGCCACAAAGTGAAGAAGAACTAAAGAGCCTTTTGATAAAAGGAGAGAAAGAGGGGAGTGAAAAATTTGGCTTAAAGCTCAACATTCATAAAATTAAAATCACGGCATCTGGTCCCATCACTTCAGCGCAAATAGATGGAGAAACAGTCGAAATAGTGGCAGCCTTTATTCTTTTGGGCTCCAAAATCACTGCAGATGGTGATTGCAGCCATGAAATTAAAAGATGCTTACTCCTTGGAAGGAAAGTTATGACTAATTTAGACAGCATATTAAAAACAGAGACATTACTTTGCCAACAGAGATCTGTCTAGTTAAGGCTATTGTTTTTCCAGTATTCATGTATGAATGTAAGTTGGACTATAAAGAAAACTCAGCCCGGAAGTATTGATGTTTTTGAGCTGTAGTGTTGGAGAAAACTCTTTAGAGTCCCTTGGGCTGCAAGGACATCCAACGAGTCCATCCTAAGGGAGATCAGTCCTGAGTGTTCACTGTAAGGACTGATGTTGAAGCTGAAACTCCAATAGTTTGGCCACCTCATGCGAAGAGTTCACTCATTTGAAAGGACCCTGATGCTCAGAAAGATTGAAGGCAGGAAGAGAAGGGAACAACAGAGGATGAGATGGTTGGATGGCATCACCGACTCAATGGTAGTGAGTTTGGGTAAGCTCCAGGAGTTGGTAATGGACAGGGAGGTCTGGTGTGCTGCAGTCTATGGGGTCACAAAGAATCGGACACAACTGAGGGATTGAACTGATGCATACATACTTATTGAAGAAGGAAATGGCAACCCACTCCAGTATTCTTGCCTAGAGAATCCCATGGATGGAGGAGCCTGGTAGGCTACAGTCCACGGGGTCGCAAAAAGTCAGAAACGACTGAGCGACTTCACCATCACCACCATCACCATATACATATACATGAAGTGAAGTGAAGTCACTCAGTAGTGACCATATATATATGGTTTGGCTGGTTGAGTTGCTCAGTCATGTCCAGTTCTTTGCCACCATATAGACTACATCATGCCAGGCTTCTTTGCTGATCATCAATTCATTGCTGGATCTTATTCAACCTCATGTCATTCTAGCCAGTGGTGCCATTAAATAGTCTCATCCTCTGTTGTCCCTTCTCCTCCTGCCCTCAATTTTTCCCAGTATCAGGGTCTTTTCAAATAAGGCAGTTCTTCATATCAGGTGGCCAAAGTTTTATAGTTTCAGCTTCACCATCAGTACTTCCAATGACTATTCAGGACTGATTTCCTTTAGGATGGACTGATCAGATGTCCTTGTAGTCCAAGGGACTCTCAAGAGTCTTTTCCAACACCACAGTTCAAAAGCATCAATTCTTCAGTGCTCAGCTTTCTTTATGGTCCAAATTTCACATCCATACATGACTACTGGAAAAAACATAGCTTTGGCTAGAAGGACCTTTGTTGGCAAGGTGATGCCTCTGCTTTTTAAAACAGTATCTAGTTTGGTCATAGTTTGTCTTCCAAGGTGCAAGAATCTTTTAATTTCATGGCTGCAGTCTCCATGTACAGTGATTTAGGAACTCACAAAAATAAAATATCTCATTGTTTCCCCAACTATTTGCCATAAAGTGACTGGACTGGATGCCATAATCTTAGTTTTCTGAATGTTGAGGGTTTTTTTTTTTCTTTTTTTTGAGTTTAAACCAACTTTTCCACTCTACTCTTTCACATTCATCAAGAAACTCTTTAGTTTTTCTTTGCTTTCGGCGATAAGGTTGCTGTGTTCTGCGTATCTGATGTAACTGATATTTCTCCTGACAGTCTTGATTCCAGCTTGTGCTTCATCCTGCCCACCATTTCACATGATGTTCTCTGCATATAAGTTAAATAAGCAGGGTGACAATAAACAGCTTTTACATACTCCTTTCCCAATTTTGAAGCAGTCCAGTTCTAACTGTTGCTTCTTGACCTGCATACAGATTTCTCAGGAAGTAGGTAAGGTGGTATGGTATTACCATCTCTTGAAGAATTGACCTACACAGTCAAAGAATTTGGTGTAATCAATGAAGCAGAAGTAGATATTTTTCTGATATTCTCTTTCATTTTCAATGGTCCAAGGGATGCTAGCAATTTGGTCTCTGATTCTTCTGCCTTTTCTAAATACAGCTTGAACACTGGAAGTTCATGCTTCATGTATTGTTGAAGCCTGGATTGGAAAACTTTGAGCCTTACTTTACTATCATGTGAGATGAATGCAATTGTGCAGTAGTTTGAACATTCTTTGGCATTACCCTTGTTTGGAATTGCAATGAAAACTGATGTTTTGGAGTCCTGTGGCCATTGGCCACTGCTGAGTTTTCCAAATTTGCTGGCATACTGAGTGCAGCACTTTCACAGCATCATTTTTTTAAAATTTAAAATGGCTCAACTAAAATTCCATCACGTCCACTAGCTTTGTTGTTTGTTATGCTTCCTAAGGCCTACTTGATATACATTCCAGGATGTCTGGCTCTAGGTGAGTAATCACACCATAGTGGTTATCTGGTTCTTGAAGATTTTTTGTTGTTATTGTTCTATAATTCTTCTATGCATTCTTCCATCTCTTCTTAATATCTTCTGCTTCTCTTTGGTCCATGCCATTTCTGTCCTTTATTGAGCCCATCCTTGCATTAACTGTTCCCTTGATATCTCTAATTTTCTTGAAGAGATCTCTAGTCTTTCCATTCTGTTTTCTTTTCCCTCTATTTCTTGCACTGGTCACTGAGGAAAGCTTTCTTATCTCTGCTTGCTATTCTTTGGAACTCTGCATTCCAATGAGTATAGCTTTACTTTTCTCCTTTGCCTTTAACTTTATATATAGCATGCCTTTTGGAGAAGGCAATAACACCCCACTCCACTACTCTTGCCTGGAATATCCCATGGATGGAGGAGCCTGGTAGGCTAGAGTGGTGGAGTGGCAAAGAGTCAGACATGACTGAGTGACTTCACTTTCAGTTTTTACTTTCATGCATTGGATAAGGAAATGGAAACCCACTCCAGTGTTATTGCCTGGAGAATCCTAGGGATGGTGGAGCCTGGTGGGCTGCTTTCTATGGGGTCGCACAGAGTCAGACATGACTGAAGCAATTTAGCAGCAGCAGCAGCAGCAGCAGCAGATAGCATGCCTTTATGTATACACATCATTATTTGGGAAATTTATGTGATCTAAGGTTGTGAAATTTGGCATTACTAATACTTTGAAGGTATCTGTTATGTCAAGTTTCTTTGGCTAGCAATTACTTCTTTGGAAATGCTTAAAGGACTAACAAACGGTATTACCTATGGTCCAATAGGTAACAATAATAAACAGATTACTGGAGTACCAGAGATGGCCTTTGGCTCTTGCCATGGGCAACTGGGTGACAATTGTAAGATGGTTTATTTGGTATGAAATACAACATTCAGATATTTCCCCTTCTTGCAAATACCCTGTGATATCTTTTCCTGCTTTTCCTACTTCAGTGTAAGAGACATGTGTACTTTGAGTTAAGAGTGTATCAAAGAAACCATGCTTCAAAAGCTCAGTTCATGGTTACCCATGAATTTAAAAATATTTAAAGTTAGCATAGTTGCTGATATCAAGCAAGGCTCAGTGGAGTTCCTGTGTATAAAAGTGTTCCTGTGTCTCCCATTTCTTAGATTACAAGAAATGGCTCCATTCAGCTTCCAGGGTGTTCCCTGAGTTCAAAATGGTAGGTTCCAAAGGTTAGTTAGAGAAGGGAGGAGATGCAAGACTAGGGAGTAACCATAAAGAAAACAATAACGCAGCTTTGTGGCAAGGTCCTGGTTCCTCATCAAGGCATACACACAAAAATATCATTGAGCTATTTTGCAGATACTGAAATCCTACCACGTGGGAGAAGTTAGTGGTTAATACCGGTATGCTGTGTATAAGCACGTAGATACCAGACTAGTTGGTGAATGATGCTGACTCCTCCCACTTACCTTAACACCAATCAGAAGAATATCCACAAGCTGAATAATGTCCTCTTTGAACCTCTATGTTATGTAATATAAAACATCTCCCTACTTCCTCCAGATTGGGGCAGAAATGCTGAGAGAATTAACCCATTGTGGCTCTCTGCCTGGCCAAGCTATAAAGCTGTTCTTTTCTCCTTGACCCAAAACTCTGTCTCTGAGATTTAATTCGCTTCCAGGGTACAGAGACTAGATTCAGCTTCATTGCTATCATGTGCATAAATCTCTGGCCTTTACCTTTCCTTGACCATGTAGCTTTCCTCATTATTCCATTTAGCATCCCTAGTCTCCCTCTCAGGAGTGTTTCTTTAACAAGTGGTTTCCTTGGAAGCTATGCAATATATATATATATATATATATATATATATATATATATAATTTTTAATATACATTTATTTTAATTGGAGGTTAAATATTTACAATATTGTATTGGTTTTGCCATACATCAACATGAATCCGCCACAGGTATACACGTGTTCCTCATCCTGAACACCCCTCCCTCCACTCTCCCCATACCATCCCTCTGGGTCATTTCAGTGCACGAGCCCTAAGCACCCAGTATCATGTATTGAACCTGGACTGGCATATTCTAATGAGGTGGATGAAACTGGAGCCTATTATACAGAGTGAAATAAGCCAGAAAGAAAAACACCAATACAGTATACTAACGCATACATATGCTATATTTTTATTTGAGTGCTTAAGTAAGTGTCAACTCACTACAGGAAAGAGTAGTTTGGACATTACTTTTTAGAGATACTATATATCTAAGATTCAATTTGGACATGCATGTTACCATACTGCAAATATGGATCAAATTTTATCAGTTCATGTACTTCTACTCAAAACTGCCTGTGTTATTTTGTATTGGAAAATTCCATAGTCAAACAGAAATATAATATATGAAAAACTAGCATATGAGTTAATAAGCTGCTTTCAACTGATATTCAATTATAATAAAAAATAGGGGCATAACTTCAAACCTTTGGTTTTGTATGTTTGGATGTTTTGTTCTGTTTGTTCATTTTTAGCTTAACTTTATCTCTGCAAACTTTTTCTATGCACAAACATGGTTAGTTGACTTTTTCTACCAGACCTGATTAAGCTGTTCTAAAAATCTCTCTGTACTTTAGCTTGCAGCTATATTTTATCAAGTTTAATAAAGCGAAGAATGACTGCTTAAAAACTACACAGATTTCATCATTCATAATTATATTGCTAATTATCTTCCTACTTTCTGTTCATAAGTGAATACCATTAGACATTCTGGGGCTTTGCCTCTCCACTTGGATTGATAATTTGATCTATTTATTCACTACTATGTACCACACACTGAAAAATAAAATAAAGGTACAGAGTTATATACTAAAAAATTTACATTTCACTTATTCAAGCAATAAAAAAGGAAACATTTATCAAATAATGTCAATACAAATATAGAAAGTAAAATGTTAAAAATAAATGTAACAATTTGAATAAAGAGTTGTTGCAAGAGAGTTGTTGAAAGAAATCATAGAGGAGATGATCTTTTAAGCTTAGACATATATAAAATAGGATATCATCTAAGGGAAAATAAAAAATACTAGCTTAGGTATTTGGAGTAAATAATATAAAGAAGAAAAGAATTTTGAAGTAACCTGTTGTATATTGTCACCCTGCTTATTTAACTTATATGTACAGTACATCATGAGAAACACTGGACTGGAAGAAACACAAGCTGTAGTCAAGATTGCAGGGAGAAATATCAATAACCTCAGATATGCAGATGACACCACCCTTATGGCAGAAAGTGAAGAGGAACTAAAAAGCCTCTTGATGAAAGTGAAAGAGGAGAGCGAAAAAGTTGGCTTAAAGCTCAAAATTCAGAAAATGAAGATCATGGCATCCGGACCCATCACTTCATGGGAAATAGATGGGGAAACAGTGGAAACAGTGTCAGACTTTATTTTGGGGGCTCTAAAATCACTGCAGATGGTGACTGCAGCCATGAAATTAAAAGACGCTTACTCCTTGAAAGAAAAGTTATGACCAACCTAGATAGCATATTCAAAAGCAGAGACATTACTTTGCCGACTAAGGTCCGTCTAGTCAATGCTATGGTTTTTCCTGTTGTCATGTATGGATGTGAGAGTTGGACTGTGAAGAAGGCTGAGTGCCGAAAAATTGATGCTTTTGAACTGTGCTGTTGGAGAAGACTCTTGAGAGTCCCTTGGACTGCAAGGAGATCCAACCAGTCCTTTCTGAAGGAGATCAACCCTGGGATTTCTTTGGAAGGAATGATGCTAAAGGTGAAACTCCAGTACTGTGGCCACCTCATGCGAAGAGTTGACTCATTGGAAAAGACTCTGATGCTGGGAGGGATTGGAGGCAGGAGGAGAGGGGACAACCGAGGATGAGATGGCTGGAGGGCATCACGGACTCAGTGGACGTGAGTCTGAGTGAACTCTGGGAGTTGGTGATGGATAGGGAGGCCTGGCGTGCTGCGATTCATGGGGTCCAAAGAGTCGGACACAACTGAGCGACTGAACTGAACTGAACTGAACTGTTGTATATGAGAGAGTAACAAACATGTTAATATATACTACAAGATTGTATTAGCTCGAATGAAACTGCTTATTGCATCATCTCTGAAGAAAATATTGCAGAAAGTATTTTAGAGCATTATCAAAATCAGAAGAGGTATCTGTATCTCACAGTGTATGTTACAAAGAAGATATTCTGTAAACATGTATGTTCAAATGTATGTTTCCCCAGGGGTCAGATTAAGAGTTTAAGACATACAAAAGTCATGTAACACAAGATATAGTTTAGGATATCGAGATTATTTCTTTTGAATTTGATTGTATTAGGCCATTATAAGATAGTTATATTCAAAATAATGGTTTAAGACAATAATTGCAACAAGATAGGATTATTGATGACATATAGTGTTTTTAAGAATTATATCTAGCATGTCTGCTTCACATTGTTGCTATCTATCTAAAGCCAATGTTTCCAGAAAATTATCTAGAGAACTGCTAGGATGTATTATAGCGAACATACTATGTTGATTCATCTTGTACATTTTCAGCAAAAGTCAAAGCCAAAAGGGTATGAATTATAAAATTTGTACTCTATTTTGTGTCATCATAAAACTCCTCTAGGGAAACCAATACCTAATTCTAACTAGGGGTCTTAAACACTCAAATGCTCTAGGGAGCACTGGCCTTTAAAATGTTCAAATATGCTTATTGCTACCCCTTCATATTCTGTGTCTGCTTGCAAACTGCTTCTGAAATAATATAGTCATCCACACAGAGGCTCCATCAACTTTAAACAGCTGAGAGGGCACCAAGATAACCCTAAGAAAATGTGGTGTTGCTACATATTTTTAAAAGCACCAACAACTTAAATCAGATAATCCCTTATAAGGGATTTAGATAAATGACATAAAGAGGGAAAAGTTTAATCTTAAATATTTTATAGTGCTTAACATGAGTCTGCTGATTCACCATTCAGGTAAATGGATCTTGGCATCAGCTTAAGGATTTCCAGTGGCTGCTGATTCAAGTTATAAAAGAAGATGGTGTTCTAGTGTAAGGACAAATTAAAATCACAAATAAATGATAAATCATAAAATCATAAAAATAAGGGGTCAAGGATTTAATATAAAATGCTTCATGGACTTAAGGTGGTATGTAGATTCATAAAATTTCAGGGATGTAAAGAAACTTTTATGTATCTGCTTTAAATGTCTAGTTTTGCTCTTACAGAACAAAGTTGTATAAGGTAGCAAAATATGAAATTCCATAATATCCAGTTGGGAAAATTTGAGTGTAAAATAATTGCCACCATAATTTAACTTTATTAACAACAGTATATTCAAGCACATATTCATGCTATCTTTAATTCTATCTTTAAGGTAGGATTTACTTGTTGACTCAACAAACAGTAGTAGTTAATTAACTTGCCATTATACAGGTTCTGAAAGCCTTTGGCAAATGTAAAAGATATAATATCAATTTCTGGTGAATAAGCATGGGTGGCTGCGACCAGCGCATTAAGTGCGGCACAAAGGAGCTACCCCACGTCCGAGGTCAGAGGCAGAAGCAGGGAGGACCCCATGCCTGAAGGGCAGCGGCCAAGAGGAATTACCCACGTCCGAGGTCAGGGGCAGCAGTGGAGAATGCCAGGCTGCGATGGTGCAGGAATGGCTGAGAGGAGCTACTCCTCATCTGAGGCCAGGTGCAGTGGCCGGGAGGAGACACCCCGTGTCTGAGGAGCTGTGGCTGCACGGGCACAGGAGGGCCTAGAGGAGCTATCACAAGTTGAAGGTCAGGAAGGGTGGCAGTGAGGAATACCCTTGGACCAAGGTAAGGAGCAGCAGCTGTGCTTTGCTGGAGCAGTCGTGAAGAGATACCCCATGCCCAAGGTAAGAAAAACCCAAGTAACATGGTATATATTGCAAGAGGGCATCAGAGGGAAGACACACTGAAATGATACTCACAGAAAACTAGTCAATCTAATCACACTAGCACCACAGCCTTGTCTAACTCAATGAAACTAAGCCATGTCCGTGGGGCAACCCAAGATGGGTGGGTCATGGTGGAGAGGTCTGACAGAATGTGGCCACTGGAGAAGGGAATGGCAAACCACTTCAGTGTTCTTGCCTTGAGAACCCCATGAACAGAATGAAAAGGCAAAATGATAATATACTGAAAGAGGGACTCCCCAGGTCAGGAGGTGCCCAACATGCTACTGGAGATCAGTGGAGATATAACTCAAGAAAGAATGAAGGGATGGAGCCAAAGCAAAAACAATACCGAGCTGTGGGTGTGACTGGTGATAGAAGCAAGGTCCGATGTTGTAAAGAGCAATATTCCATAGGAACCTGGAATGTAAGGTCTATGAATCAAGGCAAATTGGAAGTGGTCAAACAGAAGATAGCAAATGAACATCAATATTCTAGGAATCAGCAAACTAAATGGACTGTAATGGGTGAATTTAACTCAGATGACCATTATATCTACTACTGTGGGCAGGAATCCCTCAGAAAAAATGGAGTAGCCATCATGGTCTACAAAAGAGTCCAAAATGCAGTACTTGGATGCAATCTCAGAAACGACAGAATGATCTCTGTTCATTTCCAAGGCAAACCATTCAATATCACGGTAATCCAAGTCTATGCCCCAACCAGTAACACTGAAGAAGCTGAATTTGAACAGTTTTATGAAGACCTACAAGACCTTTTAGAACGAACACCCAAAAAAGATGTCCTTTTCATTATAGGGGACTGGAATGCAAAAGTAAGAAGTCAAGAAACACCTGGAGTAACAGGCAAATTTGGCCATGAAATGCAGAAAGAAGCAGGGCAAAGACGAATAGAGCTTTGCCAAGAAAATGCACTGGTCATAGCAAACACCCTCTTCCAAGAATACAAGAGAAGATTCTACACATGGACATCACCAGATGGTCAACACCAAAATCAGATTGATTATATTTTTTGCAGCCAAAGATGGAGAAGCTCTATACAGTCAACAAAAACAAGACCAGGAGCTGACTGTGGCTCAGATAATGAACTCCTAATTAGCAATTCAGACTTAAATTCAAGAAAATAGGGAAAACCACTAGACCATTCAGGTAAGACCTAAATCAAATGCCTTATGATTATATAGCGGAAGTGAGAAATAGATTTCAGGGCCTAGATCTGATACAGTGCCTGATGAACTATGGAATGAGGTTCGTGACATTGTACAGGAGACAGGGATCAAGACCATTCCCATGGAAAAGAAATGCAAAAAAAACACAAAATGGCTGTCTGAGGAGGCCTTACAAATAGCTGTGAAAAGGATAGAGGTGAAAAGCAAAGGAGAAAAGGAAAGACACAAGCATCTGAATACAGAGTTCCAAAGAATAGCAAGAAGAGATAAGAAAGCCTTCCTCAGTGATCAATGCAAAGAAATAGAGGAAAACAACAGAATGGGAAAGACTAGAGATCTCATCAAGAAAATTAGCGATACCAAGGAAATATTTCATGCAAAAATTGGCTCAAAAATGGACAGAAATGGTCTGGACCTAACAGAAGCAGAGATGTTAAGAAGAGGTGGCAAGAATACACAGAAGAACTGTAAAAAAAAAAAAAAAAAAAAAAAACTTCAAGACCAAGATAATCAGGATGGTGTGATCATTCATCTGGAGACAGACATCCTGGAATGTGAAGTCAAGTGTGTCTTAGAAAGCATCACTACGAACAAAGCTAGTGGAGGTGATGGAATTCCAGTGGAGCTGTTTCAAATCCTGGAAGATGATGCTGTGAAAGTGCTGCACTCAATATGCAAGCAAATTTGGAAAACTCAGCAGTGGCCACAGGATTGGAAAATGTCAGTTTTCATTCCAATCCCAAAGAAAGGCAATGCCAAGTAATGCTCAAACTACTGCACAATTGCACTCATCTCACATGCTAGTAAAGTAATGCTCAAAATTCTCCAAGCCAGGCTTCATCAGTTCATGAACCATGAACTTACTGATATTCAATCTGGTTTTAGAAAAGGCAGAGGAACCAGGGATCAAATTGCCAACATCTGCTGGATCATGGAAAAAGCAAAAGAGTTCCAGAAAAAAAAAAAAATGTGTTTCTGCTTTATTGACAATGCCAGAGCCTTTGACAGTGTGGATCACAATAAACTGTGGAAAATCCGGAGAGAGATGGGAATACCAGACCACCTGACCTGCCTCTTGAGAAATCTGTATGCAGGTCAGGAAGCCACAGTTAGAACTGGACATGGAACCACAGACTGGTTCCAAATAGGAAAAGGAGTACGTCAAGGCTGTATATTGTCACCCTGCTTATTTAACTTACATCCAGAGTACATCATGAGAAACGCTGGACTGGAAGAAACACAAGCTGGAATCAACATTGCAGGGAGAAATATCAATAAACTCAGATATGCAGATGACACCACCCTTATGGCAGAAAGTGAAGAGGAACTAAAAAGCCTCTTGATGAAAGTGAAAGAGGAGAGCAAAAAAGTTGGCCTAAAGCTCAACATTCAGAAAACGAAGATCATAGCATCCGGTCCCATCACTTCATGGAAAATAGATGAGGAAACAGTGGAAACGGTGTCAGACTTTATTTTTTGGGGCTCTAAAATCACTGCACATGGTGACTGCAGCCATGAAATTAAAAGATGCTTACTCCTTGAAAGAAAAGTTATGACCAACCTAGATAGCATATTCAAAAGCAGAGACATTACTTTGCCGACTAAGATCTGTCTAGTCAAGGCTACGATTTTTCCAGTGATCATGTATGGATGTGAGAGTTGGACTATGAAGAAGGCTGAGAGCCAAAGTATTTATGCTTTTGAACTGTGATGTTGGGGAAGATGCTTAAGAATCCCTTGGACTGCAAGGAGATCCAACCAGTCCATTCTGAAGGAGATCAACGCTGGGATTTCTTTGGAAGGAATGATGCTAAAGCTGAAGCTCCAGTACTTTTGGCCACCTCATGCGAAGAGTTGACTCATTGGAAAAGACTCTGATGTTGGGAGGGATTGGGGGCAGGAGGAGAAGGGGATCACAGAAGATGAGATGGCTGGATGGCATCACTGACTCCTGGACATGAGTCTGAGTGAACTCCAGGATTTGGTGATGGACAGGGAGGCCTGGCATGTCCATAAGAGTCGGACACGACTGAGGGACTGATCTGAACTGAACTGAACTGGAGAAATCAAAGTTCACTGAGATTTAGTCAAATGACTAAGTTTAGATGTTTTCTGGCACCTATTTTGTGTCTTAGGACATTCTAGAGCTGTGGAGGATTTAATGGTGAACAAAATACAAGACCTTTCTCCTCTCACTGGAGCTCCCTGTGGAATTAGAAAGACAGTTGATAATTAGATAGATCAGTTCAGTTCAGTCATTCAATCATGCCTGACTATTGCAACCCCATGGACTGCAGCATGCCGCTTCCCTGCCCATCACCAACTCTCAGAGCTGACTAAAACTCATGTCCATAGAGTTGATGATGCCATCCAACAATTTCATCCTCTGCATGCCTTTCTCCTTTCATCTTCAATTTTTCCAAGGATGAGGGTCTTTTCCAAGAAATCAATTCTGCACATTAGGTGGTCAAATTATTGGAGTCTCAGCTTCAACATCAGTCCTTCCAATGAATATTCAGGACTGATATACTTTAGGATTGACTGTATTGATCTCCTCACAGTCCCAGGGACTCTTGAGTCTTCTCCAACACCACAGTTCAAAAACATCGATTCTTTGGTGCTCAGCCTTCTTTATGGTCCAACTCTCACGTCCGTACATGACTACTGGAAAAACCATAGCCTTGACTAGATGGATCTTTGTTGGTAAAATGATGTTTCTGCTTTTTAATATACTTTCTAGATTTCATGGCTGCAGTCTCCATTTGCAGTGATTTTGGAGCTGAAGAAAATAAAGTCTGTCACTACTTCCATTGTTTTCCCATTTATTTGCCATGAAGGAATGGGGCCAGATGCCATGATCTTAGTTTTCTGAATTGTGAGCTTTACGCCAACTTTTTCACTCTCCTCTTTCACTTTCATCAAGAGGCTCTTTAGTTCTTCTTTACTTTCTCCCATAAGGGTGGTATCATCTGGATGTCGGAGATTAGTGATATTTTCCCCAGCAATCTTGATTTCAGCTTGTGCTTCATCCAGCCCAACATGTGGCATGATGTACTCTGCATATAAGTTAAATAAGCAGGGTTGACAATATACAGCCTTGATGTACTCCTTTCCCAATTTGGATGCAGTTAGATAGATAGATATCAATAATTTCAGATATGCAGATGACACCACCCTTATGGTAGAAAGTGGAGAGGAACTGAAAAGCCTCTTGACGAAAGTGAAAGAGGAGAGTGAAAAAGTTGGCTTAAAGATCAACATTCAGAAAACTAAGATCATGGCCTCTGGTCCCATCACTTCATGGGAAATAGATTGGAAAACAGTGGAAACAGTGTCAGACTTTATTTATGGGGGGCTCCAAAATCACTGCAGATGGTGTTTGCAGCCATGATATTAAAAGACGCTTACTCCTTGGAAGGAAAGTTATGACTACCCTTGATAGCATATTAAAAAGTAGAGACAT
The DNA here is from genome assembly GCF_032405125.1 of Capricornis sumatraensis. Lineage (NCBI taxonomy): Eukaryota > Metazoa > Chordata > Mammalia > Artiodactyla > Bovidae > Capricornis > Capricornis sumatraensis. Next base: position 12,947,850 of record NC_091084.1, read on the forward strand.
TAATTTGCAAAAAAAAAGGTCCATCTAATCAAGGCTATGGTTTTTCCAGTGGTCATGCATGGATGTAAGAGTTGGACTGTGAAGAAATCTGAGAGCTGAAGAATTGATGCTTTTGAACTGTGGTGTTGGAGAAGACTCTTGAGAGTCCCTTGGACTGCAAGGAGATCTAACCAGTCCATTCTAAAGGAGATCAGCCCTGGGTGTTCTTTGGAAGGAATGATGCTAAAGCTGAAACTTCAGTACTTTGGCCACCTCATGTGAAGTGTTGACTCATTGGAAAAGACTCTAAGGCTGGGAGGAATTGGGGGCAGGAGGAGAAGGGGACGAAAGAGGATGAGATTGCTGTATGGCATCACCAACTGAGTGGATGTGAGTCCGAGTGAACTCCGGGAGTTGGTGATGGACAGGGAGGCCTGCCGTCCTGCAATTCATGTGGCTGCAAATAGTCAGACATGACTGAACGACTGAACTGAAAGGAAATAGATAGATAATAGATAATATAAATGGTCACAGAAATGAGTGTATAATTTAAAATTGCGAGAGGGACTGGAGAGGAATAACACATTTAACAAAATAATCTGGCCAAGACTTGCTCTAGAGAGGGACATTCCTAAAGAAAAAATTCATTGCTTGAATTAGGTATGGAGCTGAGCTCAGTGATGAAGATGGACAGATGTCAACTAGACCAAGATGAATCATCCCACACAATTTACCTGACTCCTTCCTACCCCAACAAGTTCATTACAAACTGCTCTCTCAATGACTATTTGAAAAAGAGGGATTGATTGTCTGAATCTTACAGAAGTGAAAGAGATAGTAGTATTGAAATAGGACTAATAACATGGGCAGGATAATGAAGAACCTTGTGAGGCAGTGTAAGTATTTTTAAATTGCTTGACTAGTTTATGAATAGTGACAGTATATTTTTGAGATTTGATTTCTTGAGATTCACTTTGCTTACACAACAGAGATGAGTGATACCACTCATTATACTTGAAGGTTCTCAAAACACACACGTGTGACAAAATATCTAATGTTTCTTAAATTATAAAGATTCACAAACAGGTAGGCATGTATGAGTATGTGTGTATGACACACAAACATACACAATCACACATATATGTATGTATTCATTATCACTATGCCAAAAATGCAAACAACAGAGCTACATGCACAAATAAATTTAGTCTAGGTTAAAAAATATATAAATTCAGAAATATTAGGTAAGCTTAATTACTAAGAGCTTTCTGGAGTCTTTATTAAAATACTGACTAACAGAGATGATAAAAATGAAGACTGGTCCTTATAGTATATGTATGTTCCCTAGCCTTCTCAGGTTGACAAACTCAAGCTTCCAAATTTACAATCTAGTTAGTTTAACCTAAGTGACTTGATATTCTACACTGTACTTAGTTTCTCCCTAACCCCTTTCTATGTGATTCACTTGCAATTGCCTTTTCTGAGATGATCATCAGGTCAAATTTTATACTTTTACCTATGAAATGATGCATTAGAAAAAGTGCAATTTCTTTCAAATATTGGATTAATTATTCTACAAAATAGTACATCTATGTAGCACTTATGTGCTACATATAAAACTGTCACCTATGATAGTAACATGTAATAAATGTAATATTATACTCACTTGAAAATAGCAAATGTTTTGCTCAAGGAATTTAAATTGCCTATAGGTACACTGATAACTTGAAAACTCTGTCAAACCCATCACATTTCATCAAAGTCCAGAGTCCTCCACATACATGAAGCTGATCAGAAACTTGAGTTCAAACAAAATTTCACTTATTCCTAAGTAAAACTCCTGGCACTACACATATTTGAACACTGAAATTAATTTTTTTACTAGAGTTCATAATAAGTTGATTTTCAACTAATATGGATTTTAGTTGAAAACAACAAGAATAAGAAAACAACAACAGTGTTTGGACACCAAAACTGAATGCTCATGACTGCCAGTGTCTTTCAGTTTTGAGGAACAATTAAAACTGACTATGGGAGGAATGATGCTAAAGCTGAAACTCCAGTATTTTGGCCACCTCATGCGAAGAGTTGACTCATTGGAAAAGACTTTGATGCTGGGAGGGATTGTGGGCAGGAGGAGAAGGGGACGACCGAGGATGAGATGGCTGGATGGCATCATTGACTCAATGGACGTGAGTCTGAGTGAAGTCCGGGAGTTGGTGATGGACAGGGAGGCCTGGCGTACTGTGATTCATGGGGTCACAGTCGGACACAACTGAGTGACTGAACTGAACTGATGGTTATGTTAATACACAGCCCATCCCTTTTCCTTTAAATATAGGTGAATTTATTTTTTTCCACACTGGCTACTTGTGCCAGAGCAGTAACACCTCATAAGAAATTGTTGAGATCTTGAGTAACACATTGTTAATAAACCACAGATAAAACACAGAATTAGTTTCAATCTAAGATTTATCTTTTCATACTGTTCATGGTGTTCTCGAGGCAAGAATAATGAAGTGATTTGCTATCCCTTCTCCAGTGAACCACATTTTGTCAGCACTCTACACAATGACCCATCCATCTTGGGTGGCTTATTTAGCTTATATGCAGAGGATATCATGTGAAATTCTCAGCTGAATGACTCACAAGCTGGAATCAAGATTTCTGGGAGAAATATCAACTGCCTCAATTGTGTAGATGATACAACTCTAGTGGCAGAAAATGAAGAGGAAGTAAAAGAGCCTCTTGATGAAGGTGAAAGAGGAGAGTGAAAAAGCTGGCTTAAACTCGACGTTTAAAAAACTAAGATCATGGCATTCAGTCACATCAGTTTATGGCAAATAGATGGAGAAAAAGTGGAAAGAGTGACAGATTGTATCTTCTTGGGCTCCAAAGCACAGTGAATGGTGACTGCAACCATGAAATTAAAAGACATTTTATCATTGGAAGTAAACCTCTGACAAACCTAGACAGCATATTAAGAAGCAGAGATAACACTTTGCTGACTAAGGTCAAAGCTATATTTTTTCCAATAGTCAAGTGCAGACGTGAGAATTGGACCATAAAGAAGGCTGAGCACCAAAGAATTGATGCTTTCAAATTATGGTGCTGCAGAAGACTCTTGAGAGCCCCTTGGACAGCAAGGAGATCAAACCAGTCAATCCTAAAAAAAAAACCCTGAATATTCATTGGAAGGACTGATGCTGAAACTCCAATAATTTAGACCACCTGATGCAAAGAACCAACTCATAGGAAAAGGCCCTGATACTGGAAAAGATTGAAGGCAGAAGGAGAAGAGGGCAACAGAGAATGAGAAAGTTGGATGGCCATGAGTTTGAGGAAAATCCAGGAGATAGTGAATGACAGGGAAGCCTGGGGTGCTGCAGCTCCTGGGGCTACAAAGATTTGGACACAGCTTAGCAATTTAACAACAATAACAAAATTTATCTTAGTGTATCACATGTGGCTAATAGAATGTTTTAAATTCAGTTAAACATAGCATGGGAAATCACTGATAAATAATTAGTTTTAACTCTTTTGGAAATATGTTTGAAATCTCTGTTGATCACCAATATGTTTACATGGATAGATATGCATGAATATGACTCTTTCCATCATATATTTCAGCATGAGGGGGAAGCATTTGAATGACATGGAAAGCAGATGTTCTTTCTTTCTTTTCTTTCTTACTTCTTCTTCTTCTTCTTTTTTTTTTTTTACTTTTCTCCAGCTCAGGGACTTAGGAAGTGCCATTTTTAACATTCACTTACGAATTTTAAGAATTCCAATGTTGATTCTTTCTGTTTCTAAAGTTTGTTCTGTTGCCTTAACATATCTCTAAACTTAATTTTTTAAATTGCAGTGTAGAATTGGCACATTTTCCCTTTTTCTTTCCATAATTACATGTAATCAGGTTTACCATATCCTGTATTTACAGATAGATCAAACATATGTATAGTATCACAAATTTGGGCCCCTTCATGCTCTCTCTTTCTCATAAAGTTCTCATTCATCTCCATTGCTGTCAGTATATGACAAGTCTCATATTTCTCAATTTTTTGATGGAACTGTCTTACCAAGACTACTAAACTGCATGAAATTTAAAGTAGTGACCTAAAAGACAAAATTTCATTAGAATTTCCTCACCTTTTGCCTGGCACCTGATATCTATGTACTTTAAAACTTAGCCATTAATGATTTAAGTCTACAATTTTTTTAAGCCATATTGCTGTTGTCAGTTTAAATATTTTCTTCAAAAGGAACATAAGATAACACCAAAGGCAAGCTGAGCCGTTATAAGCAATTCTAGAGGAAGATTTTAGTTACAACTTTTTAATAATTATTTACTAAAACCTCATTTAAATGAATCATATTTTTCAAAATGACAACAGAGACACTAAATATAATTAAACATTCAAGTTATGCCGAATGTGTCAGTTGAAAAGGAGAAATATAATCAGCATGTGCATAGGTAACAAACTATATTGAAAAGGAAATCATGAAAGGTTATGAAAATATAGTTCATTCCCTGCATGGTTCTTTCAGTTGTAGTCAGCAGGGAGTCCACTATTTTATCTTCTGAGGCATAATTTTCTTTGAAAATTTTATTATATGTTTTACTCAGATTTTGTAATTTTAAAAGTTTATGTTTGTTGATGATATCATCATCAGTTTCATAGAATGAAATATACTTTGAAATATGAAATATAGGAAATAGAAGACGTTGAATGAGTCACTTTAAGCTGCATTATTTTTATTAAAATATGCATGCTAAGTTGCTTTCAGTCATGTCCAACTCTTTGCAACACTATGGACTGTAGGGTGCCAGGCTCCTCTTCCACTGGATTCTCTGGACAAGAAGACTAGAGTGGGTTGCCATTTCCTTTGGGAAGGAGACCTTCCCAACTCAAGGACTGAACCCACATCTGTTGGGTCTCCTGCCTTGGCAAGTGGATTCTTTACCACTAGCAAAAATTTAGAACATCTAATTAAAACAAAGGAAAACAGATGTTTCACATTCCAATAGTCATGTGAAGACTACAATAGTCATGTTTAAATCAATAACAGGAGCAGCCCAGAGAAGATACCCCCACCTGAGGCCAGGGGTGGTGACCAGGAGGAGCGACCCCACGTCCAAGGAGTGGTGGCTGCCCGGGTGCCAGAGGGCCTAGAGTAGCTATTTCACGTTCAAGTTCAAGAGGGGTGGCGGTGAGGAGATACCTCTCTTCCAAGGTAAGGAGCAGCGGCTGTGCTTTGCTGGAGCAGCCGTGAAGAGATACCCCACGCCCAAGGTAAGAGAAACACAAGTAAGATGGTAGGTGTTGCAAGAGGGCAGACACAATGAAACCATAATCACAGAAAACTAGTCAGTCTAATCACACTAAGACTACAGCCTTCTCTAGCTCAATGAAACTAAGCCATGCCCAACTAAGCCTACCCAAGATGGGCAGGTCATGGTGGACAGGTCTGACAGAATGTGGTCCACTGGAGAAGGGAATGGCAAACCACTTCAGTATTCTTGCCTTGAGAACCCCATGAACAGTATGAAAAGAACAGAACAGTATGAAAGAACTGTAAGAAAAGTATGTAAGAAAAGAACAGTATGAAAAGGCAAAATGATAGGATACTGAGAGAGGAACTCCCCAGGTTAGTAGGTGCCCAACACACTACTAGAGATCAGTGGAGAAATAAGAAAGAATGAAGGGATGGAGCCAAAGCAAAAACAACACCCAGGTATGGATGTGACTGGTGATAGAAGAAAGGTCCAATGCTGTAAAGAACAATATTACATAGGAACCTGGAATGTCAGGTCCATGAATCAAGGCAAATTGGAAGTGGTCAAACAGGAGATGGCAAGAGTGAACGTCAACATTGTAGGAATCAGCGAACTAAAATGTACTGAAATGGGTGAATTTAACTCAGATGACCATTATATCTACTACTGCGGGCAAGAATTCCTTAGAAGAAATGGAATAGCCATCGTGGTCAACAAAAGAGTCCGAAATGCAGTACTTGGATCCAGTCTCAAAAATGACAGAATGGTCTCTGTTCGTTTCCAAGGCAAACCATTCAGTATTACAGTAATCCAAGTCTATGTCCCAACCAGTAACACTGAAGAAGCTGAAGTTGAACGGTTCTATGAAGACCTACAAGACCTTTCAGAACTAACACCCAAAAAAGATGTCCTTTCCATAATAGGGGACTGCAATGCAAAAATAGGAAGTCAAGTAACAGGCAAATTTGGCCTTGGAATGTGTAATGGAGCAGGGCAAAGACTAACAGAGTTTTGCCAAGAAAATGTGCTGGTCACAGCAAACACCCACTTCCAACAACACAAGAGAAGACTCTACACATGGACATCACCAGATGGTCAACACTGAAATCAGATTAATTTTATTCTTTGCTGCCAAATATGGAGAAGCTCTATACAGTCAATAGAAACAAGACCAGGAGCTGACTGTGGCTCAGATCATGAACTCCTTATTGCCAAATTCAGACTCAAATTGAAGAAAGTTGGGAAAACCACTAGACCATTCAGGTAAGACCTAAATCAAATGCCTTATGATTATACAGTGGAAGTGAGAAATAGATTTAAGGGCTTAGATCTAATAGATAGAGTGCCTGATGAAATATGGTATGAGGTCCATGACATTGTACAGGAGACAGGGATCAAGATCATCCCCAAGGAAAAGAAATGCAAAAAAGCAAAATGGCTGTCTGAGGAGGCCTTACAAATAGCTGTGAAAAGAATAGAGGTGAAAGGCAAAGGATAAAAGGAAAGATATAAGCATCTGAATGTAGAGTTCCAAATAAGAACAAGAAGAGATAAGAAAGCCGTCTTCAGTGATCAATGCAAAGAAATAGAAGAAACAACAGAATGGAAAGACTAGAGATTTCTTCAAGAAAATTAGAGATACCAAGGGAACATTTCATGCAAAGATGGGTTCGATAAAGGTCAGAAATGGTATGGACTTAACAGAAGCAGAGGATATTAAGAAGAGGTGGCAAGAATACACAGAAGAACTATACAAAAAAGATCTTCATGACCAAGATTATCATGATGGTCTGATCACTCACCTAGAGACAGATCCTGGAATGTGAAGTCAAGTGGGTCTGAGAAAGCATCACTACGAACAAAGCTAGTGGAGGTGATGGAATTCCAGTTGAGCTGTTTCAAATCCTGAAAGATGATGCTGTGAAAGTATTGCACTTAATATGCCAGCAAATTTGGAAAATTAATGAGTGGCCACAAGACTGGGAAAGTCAGTTTTCACTTCAATCCCAAAGAAAGGCACTGCAAAAGAATGCTCAAACTACCGCACAATTGCCCTCATCTTACACACTAGTAAAGTAATGGTCAAAATTCTCCAAGCCAGGCATCAGCAATGCGTGAATCACCAACGTCCAGATGTTCAAGCTGGTTTTAGAAAACGCAGAGGAACCAGAGATCAAACTGCCAACATCTGCTGGATCACAGAAAAAGCAAGAGAGTTCCAGAAAAACATCTATATCTGCTTTATTGACTATGCCAAAGCCTTTGACTGTGTAGATCATAATAAACTGTGGAAAATTCTGAAAGAGATGGGAATACCAGACCACCCGAACTGCCTCTTGATAAACCTATATACAGGTCAGGAAGCAACAGTTAGAACTGGACATGGAACAACAGACTGGTTCCAAATAGGAAAAGGAGTACATCAAGGCTGTATATTGTCACCCTGCTTGTTTAACTTATATGGAGAGTACATCATGAGAAACGCTGGGATGGAAGAAGCACAACCTGGAGTCAAGATTGCTGGGAGAAATATCAATAACCTCAGATATGCAGATGACACCACCCTTATGGCAGAAAGTGAAGAGGAACTAAAAAGCCTCTTGATGAAAGTGAAAGAGGAGAGCGAAAAAGTTGGCTTAAAGCTCAACATTCAGAAAACGAAGATCATGGCATCTGGTCCCATCACTTCATGGGAAATAGACGGGGAAACAGTGGAAACAGTGTCAGACTTTATTTTTGGGGGCTCCAGAATCACTGCAGATGGTGACTGCAGCCATGAAATTGAAAGATGCTTACTCCTTGGAAGAAAAGATATGACCAACCTAGATAGCATATTGAAAAGCAGAGGCCTTACTTTGGCAACAAACGTCAGTCTAGCGAAAGCTATGGTTTTTCCTGTGGTCACGTATGGATGTGAGAGCTGGACTGTGAAGAAAGCTGAGCGCCAAAGATTTGATGCTTTCGAACTGTGGTGTTGGAGAAGATTCTTGAGAGTCCCTTGGACTGCAAGGAGATCCAACCAGTCCATTCTGAAGGAGATCACCCCTGGGATTTCTTTGGAGGGAATGATGCTAAAGCTGAAACTCCAGTACTTTGGCTACCTCATGTGAAGAGTTGACTCATTGGAAAACACTCTGATGCTGCGAGGTATTGGGAGCAGGAGGAGAAGGGGACGACAGAGGATTAGATGGCTGGATAGCATCACTGACTGGATGGACCTGAGTCTGAGTGCAGTCGGGGAGTTGGTGATGGACAGGGAGGCCTGGCGTGCTGCGATTCATGGGGTCGCAAAGAGTCGGACACGACTGAGCGACTGAACTGAACTGAACTGAAGGGTTCAGATTATGAAAGGACTTAGAGAACATCTTGAGGAATTCACTTCTTAATTTTTGAAAAGCTGTAGTGTCTTGGGAAAAATTTTAACAGAGAAATGACTTGTGTTTTCTTTTCTATTTTTGAAAATATTTGATTACAATGTTGACAGGAAATTATAGAATTCTCTATTAGTTTTCTATGAATTCTATAAGAAATTATCAAAAGCTTGGCAGTTTAAAACCCAAAATATTTATTATTTTATAGTTCTGAAAATAAGGAGTTGGACACCTACCTCACTGGGCTAAGATCAAGGTCCTGACAGGTATATTCTCTTCTGGAAGCTCTATTGAGAAATTCATTTAGCTTCCTTGCCTTTTTCAGCTTCTTGATGCTACTGACTTTTCTTGTCTCATGGTCTTTTCTTCCATTTCACATTATTAACTTTAGGCAAAGTCCTTCTTACATATTCCTAGTTTTCTCTTCTACTTTCTTCTATTTTCAAGGACTCTTGTGATTATTCATGTTGTTAAAGTCAGCTGATTAGCAAAAAATTTTTATCTGCTATCTTAACTTTTCTTTCCTTATTACTAAAACATTAATAAGTTTTGGTGTCTGTGATGTGGACATATTTGGGGGCATTATTCTGTCTATCACAGATAAGATAAATGTTGAAGAAAAGACTGATAAGGAGGTTACAGAAATACACTATAAAAGATGAATGTAAGTGCAACGCAGTGAAAATAGCTGAGATGAAGAGAAATGGTTGAATTATGGAAATATATTGAAAGTGTAAGAAGAGATTTCATTATACAAGTGTGCGTTTCTCATAGTGTGTGTATGAAAGAAGTAGACAGGGATAATCACATAGTTTTAGACTTGAGAATCAGTGAAAATGAGAAGTTGTGACTCTTAAAATGGAAAAGACTGGATGAAAACCTGGATTTCTGTGTGTCTTTGCTATTTAGGGACAAAAATAGAGCTTGAGTTTTGATAAAGTAATTTTGAGATGTCTATCAGACAATATAAGCATGATGATGAGCAGCCAATCAACATGCAAAAATTTCAGAGCTGAGTTTAGTAATGCAGATATGCAGATACAAATTTGTTAGCCTTCAAACTGGGCATCAGGATGAGAATATCTAGGAAATGAATATTGATATGAAAGAGAATAGGTTCAGATCCAGAGCCTTTAGAACTTATAAAAAAGGATTTATACAGAAGAAAGGAAAGTTGAAAATCAGCAACTAGTGAAGTAGGAGGAGAGATAATACACTGGTGTCCCAAAGGTCAATGGAGTGTCAGGAAGAAGGGAGGGTTATTAAATATGTCTGATAGCACTAATTAGCTAAAAACTAAAAAATATAATGGGACCTTGCAGTATGAATGTCATTCTGACTTGACAAGAGCTATTTCTGTAATAGAAAAGCAGAATCTAAAACCTAACTGAAATGGATTCTGAAAGAATGTGATGAGAAAAAAAAAAAAAAGTAGGCATAAATGAAAGATTCTTCTAAGTTATTTTACTATTGGAAGAGAATTGTAGGGAAAGTAACAAGATGAACCCAGTCAGACTTTCTCGCCCTATGTTTTCACTCCTTCTAACCTCATGTTCTGTAAACAATGACTTTGCACATTTATGTAACAGCTGAGATCACTCACAGCACTGTGCATGCATGTAACGAGGTACTCAGTCACGGGCTACTTTGTGCTGTACACCTGTTTGAGCTTCACTATGAAAGCCCTGGTTGCTGCTGCAGTGGGGCTACACTGCAGCGACATCATGATTACGTTATATGAGGTTTAGCTATGGCTCCTTTATGGTTATGTTGTGGCTGCTGCTACAGCCGCTGCGTCAGCCAGGATAGAGGCTGCGTTATCACTTCCGTGCCAGCCAGGAGAGAATAAACATGTCAGCCCCTTGAGTCTTCTTCCAGCATCTTAGCCCGTGCCTTGCCTGACATGATTTCAGCGAACAGTGCCCACAGTGTGAACAGCAAGATGATTGGCATCACGAACAGGATCAGCAATACAAGAACAAATGAGACTCAGGCAAGACACCAATGAGTTGCCAAATTGTTTGTAACTTATTATATATTTTTCCTTTGTTTCTATTGTGAAAAATGTCTCCAAAAAGAGATCATTTAATATAGTTGAAAATGTGGTGACAAACATAACAGCAGTCAGAAAGATTAGCATTATTCAAACAACTAGGTAGTAACACTTGGATTAAACTTTGAACACTGGTTACTAGATTTGTAACACTCTTTAAGTGACCTTTTCCATTTTCATATGGCTTATTCTGCTCCTCTATCAATGATGGATTTTATGTTAATCATTCTTTTTTTCTATAGATTTATCTTATGTGTAAACACCCTTAAAATGCTTTTTCAATTTGAATTTTATGTAAACAGAATAATTCTTTCTTTTTTATATAATTTTGATACATTCTTTTGTATATCTGCTAGATAATAATTCATTTGTTTTTAAACTTTATAAAAAGGAATGCCATGCTGTATGTAATCTTTTGACATTTTCTTTACTTGATATCATATTGCAAATATTCATCTGTATTGCTGCTTGTGGGTAAAGATCTTTACTTTGAATGCTAAATTATATTGTATTATGAGACTACATCTAAGTTTTATCATTCCTTCCTCTGTGGATGGGGATTTTGGTCATGTCCAAGTTTTTGCTGTTATGAATGTTATTTTTGACATGTACAAGTCTCCTTTGATATACATACCATTTAGTACAGATTGTGCTGTGTAAGAATTTCTCTTGAGCATTCCTAGGAAAGGAATGACTGTGCCATGGGATATGTGAGATAAACCAACAGTTTTGTAAAATGGCTTCACCACCTTACTCTTCCACCAGCTATGTATGAGTTCCTGTACATCCATATATTGACCAATACTTGGTATTTTGAGATCATTTAATTATTTTGAGCCAGTGGAAAGCTTGTCTCCAAGAGAGACTGAGAGCTTATGGCCTTAATACTATCTTGGGCTGAGTGATTTGAAACCAGAATGAAGTATACTATGTTTCAGTCTACCCCTGACTCAACTCTGTTTCTAGGACACAGTCTTCCATGATTTTCGACTGAAATCTTGATGTTTTCTCCAGGACTTCTCCCTTGATAAGGTCCCGAACTCTGATATTTGTTCCTCAGCACTATAAGCTGAACAAAGTTCTCCTCTATTTTATAGATGTCTTTATCTTAATTTTGTTATTTATTTGCTCCATGCAGCTTCAGAAGCTTACAAATTGAATGGAAGCCAAGTATTTAAGGCTGTTCAAAATGTCCATTGTGTTTTCTCAATGCAAAGCAACTGCACAAAACTCTGCTGGCTTCTCTTCTTCAAGCAGCATCCCCTTCTCTGATTAATGCCTGGAAAAGCAAAAGTAAATTGCCCTATGTAACAAACCTGCAAATGCCCTTAGTAGAAAGTTAGTGCAGAACATTTGTTATTTTCTTTGACTCCAGGTCCCTAATGTCCTCATTGATTAAACAGTTCTTCAATGTCATTAAAAATGATTTTCTTGCTTCATCTAACTTTTCTACTTGTTCTTGTCTAATACAAGCATATATATTTTAAATGTCTTCTTCCCAAATGTCATGCTATTTTGTTCTGTGGTCTCATTGTCCTTTAGTGGAGTTTCAGCTTCTGTTAACAATGTGTATTGGGGAAAGCTGGACTTTTGTTTTTGTTGTTTCCATAAAGAGGGTGGATAAATAGGGTGAAAAGATCTATTACTAAAAGCCTCAAAAGTGTCAGAAAATTCCTCAGATTATAATAAAGAATTTCTAGGAGTTTGTGTATTGGCGGGGGGCAGGGGGGAGTGAATAAGTGACTACCTGTGGTTAGTGAATCTCCAATTGTTTTCTTAGTTGGTGATTACTGTACAAACAACATCTTTACTAGACACAATTCCCAGAATGGTATAGATAATCTTTTCCTCATGATGACATAAAGTACTGCAAAGAATAAAGGACCAACAACAACAGAATCAAACAAAAACTTGAAGACCCCATTCTCCCTTTACATACCATTTCAAAACAGCCTCCCTTCCCATTGCTCCAAGTTCTTGTCATTGTTTCCTTTAAAAAAAAAAAATTCTGAAATACACTGCCATTGATATTCTTATTTATCTTCTTGTGCATGTGTGCATGTACAAGTGTTTCTCTTTATCTAGGTCTGGAACTATTAATACTAATTGCATGGCATGCTTCAATCACTTTACTTGACTTTGGCAAATTGCTTTTCTGGGCTCTATAGCACTACTGCCCTCTTAAACCAGCAGTATAAGAAGAACTCCTCTGGCACTCACTCTGTATCCTTATAGATATTTGATTTTGAATTTTAATTTTTGCCAGTTGTTTTAATTTGATGTTATCTCATAACAATTTTACTTTGTATTTCCTAGTTACTAATGAGTTTGATCATTATTCAATCTATGTATTCACTAGTTGTGCCTCTTACTCTGGAAATGCTTATTTACATCTTTTGATTGCTTAATTATTTTTGTGATTAATATTGATTTGTTTTGCAGTTATTCTCAATTTGTGTGATACTTATTTATGTATTTTCGATGATAATTCTTTATTAGAATAACTTTATTACAAATATCTTCTCCTACCTTGCAACTTTTAAATTGTGTGTTTTAAACAAAATAAATTCTTAAATGCAATGTTTTCAAATATATTTTTCTTTATTATATACACTTTTGATCTTGTTTAAGAAATGTTTCTCTATCTTAACATTAAAAGGCCTTTTCTAGAATTTCTCCAAATATTAAAAAAATTGCTACTCACATGTAAGAAAATTAGATTATGAAATTTTTTTGCATAGGTTTGAGGTCAGGCTATGGTTTTTCCAGTAGTCATGTGAGAGTTGGATTGTGAAGAAGGCTGAGTGCCAAGAAATTGATGCTTTTGAACTGTGGTGCTGGAGAAGACTCTTGAGAGTCCCTTGGACTGCAAGGAGATCCAACCAGTCCATTCTAAAGGAGATCAGCCCTGGGTGTTCTTTGGAAGGAATGATGCTAAAGCTTAAACTCCAGTACTTGGAAAAGACTCTGATGCTGGGAGGAATTGGAGGCAGGAGGAGAAGGGGACGGCAGAGGATGAGATGGCTGGATGGCATCACTGACTCGATGGGCGTGAGTCTGAGTGAACTCCGGGAGCTGGTGATGGACAGGGAGGCCTGGCATGCTGCGATTCATGGGATCGCAGAGTCAGACACGACTGAGCAACTGAACTGAACTGAACTGAGGTCATGATCCTTCTTGATTTTTCTATATTATTTTTAAAAAATCTTTCTATTTTTACTGAATACTTTGTTCATCCCCTCTAACTTGCTATGGCTTCTTAAACTAGTCTGTATCCAAATATGTCATGCATACACACACACACACACACACAGTACTGAAAGCTACATCTGTTATACTTATTGTCAAGCTAAATGAAGATATAAACTGAGGTGAACTTGAATTATCAGAAACTACATTTATCCACGAATAACAGAGGAATTTAAGTTCAGGAAATGCAAACTGGAGCAAACTTCAGGTTGTGAGTGCATTGAAGATTTGGAGAGGGCAATAAATATTGGCAAGATGTGCAAAGAAGTTGGAGTCCAGGCAGAGTCCAAACAGTAAGTTGATTGACTTGAGGATGGGGAGAAATTCTTAGCAGATGCTCATTGGTCAGGAAACAGGTTTCACTTTCTGTAAATCAGGAACATATGGGAAAGCAGTCTCACAGTTCTTAAGCTTTAATTTCCTAAGGACACACATGTGAGATTCTCTATTTCCTGTCCTGTTTCCATTTTAGATGGAAATTCACATTATTTATTCATTTATTGCTACATTAATAGCACATTGTATTAATTAAGATGCTCTACTGACATCTGTTAGAGCTAATTTTCCTTACTGGTTTTTATTCAGGAGTACCTTGATACTTTATAGCTCTTGATATTCTATATCAATTTTTAAATTGTTGAATTCTATATCAGCAGAAGTTGCATAAAATCTATACATAATTTTGACATGTAGATAAATAGAATTGCTGCTTTATTATAATGTGTTTTCCACTCTATAAACATCATATGTCCTTTTCTTTTTAAGACTGCATATTTCAAAACAGTTTTAGGGTATTTTGCTAGATTTTTAGTTTAAGTACCACTCATTTTATTTTGATTATTTAGAAGTATAAAGTTATATCTATGTTGTTGGTGGGAATGCAAACTAGTACAGCTATGATGGAGAACAGTGTGGAGATTCCTTAAAAAATTGCAAATAGAACTACCTTATGACCCAGCAATCCCCCTGCTGGGCATACACACCGAGGACACCAGAATTGAAAGAGACACAGGTACCCCAATGTTCGTCGCAGCACTGTTTATAATACCCAGGACACGGAAACAACCTAGATGTCCATCAGCAGATGAATGGATAAGAAAGCAGTGGTACACATACACAATAGAGTATTACTCAGCCATTAAAAATAATATATTTGAATCCGTTCTAATGAGGTGGATGAAACTGGAGCCGATTATACAGAGTGAAGTAAGCCAGAAAGAAAAACACCAATACAGTATACTAACACATGTATATGGAATTTAGAAAGATGGCAATGATGACCCTGTATGTGAAACAGCAAAAGAGACACAGATGTGGAGAGTGGACTTTTGGACTCTGAGGGAGAGGGAGAGGGTGGGATGATTTGGGAGAATGGCATTGAAACATGTATACTATCATGTAAGAAACGAATTGCCAGTCTATGTCTGATGCAGGATACAGGATGCTTGGGGCTGGTGCACGGGGATGACCCAGAGAGATGTTATGGGGAGGGAGGTGGGAGGGGGGTTCATGTTTGGGAATGCATGTACAACCGTGGCTGATTCATGTCAATGTATGGCAAAACCAATACAGAATTGTAAAGTAAAATAAAGTAAAAATTAAAAAAAGAAAAAAAAGAAAATTGTGTTTCTTACTTGTTTGTTGCTAGAAGATAGAAATTTAAATGAAAATTTGAAGTTAAATTTTATCTTACAAAATCTCTAGTACTTATTAGTTAAAATACCTTGTTCAAAAATTACTTTCTTTATCTATATTAACAAACATACAATCTGCAATTAATGGCAAGTTTTTTATTTCTATTTATATCTTATTTTATATAAGTCAATGATATTGAATTTCTAGGATTTCAACTTTAGGTCAATTAGCTGCCCTCCAAATCTCAGGCCTAGTCTTTGTAGTGTGTCCAAGTACTTAGCTAGCTAAAACCACTGCTCCAGGCCAACAATGACTGGAAAATACTCCAAAGACAAATACACAAACATTGGTTTCAACAGGAGCTTGTGATTTAGGGATTTTTTTTTTTTCTTGTTATTTCTTGACTCCAACAAATTTTTTAATTTTCTTGCAGTTTAAAAGCACTTAAAAAAAGTTTTTTTTCTTTGTCTGTTTTTCTTGTTTTAGCTATCCTTTTTGTGATTTCTTTTCTGGGAGAGGATGACATTGGTCTGAAGTTTTTGTCTCCTTTGTGCAGACATGGAAATGTTTTATATTAGTTTTAGTTTTGTTTTGTTTTTAAGACAGGTGCTAGCTTGGAAAATGCATCTTTATGCTGATGGGAATTAACTGGCAGACAGAATTATTAATCATGTGGAAATGTGGAAAAACAACTGAGTGGCAATATCTTTGTGTAGTAGATTCTGAAAGGGAATGGGCTACAAGTCACAAGTGAAGGATTTATCCTTAGATGTTCAGACAGTGTATAAGTGGAAATATAGGGAAGGTAAGGAGTAAGAATTCTGATACACAGAGATTTGTAGAACTGATAGTATGGCTGATAGATGTCTTTCTTTTTTCTCTGGGACTTGCTGCACTTAATTAAAGGGTCTTCATGGAATTATGTTGAAAGGCCTTACCTCTATGCTCTGCTGCTGCTGCTGCTAAGTGTCTTCAGTTGTGTCCAACTCTGTGTGACCCCATAGATGGCAGCCCACCAGGTTTCCCCATCCCTGGGATTCTCCAGGCAGGAATACTGGAGTGGGTTGCTGTTTCCTTCTCCAGTGCGTGAAAGTGAAAAGTGAAAGTGAAGTCACTCAGTCATGTCTGACTCTTTGCGACCCCATGGATGCAGCCTACCAGGCTCCTCCGTCCGTAGGATTTTCCAGGCAAGAGTACTGGAGTGGGGTGCCATTGCCTTCTCCTTTAAGTAGCTACCTCAAATCAAACTTGTTTTCTACATAATGATCTTTCTTGAGTGGGGCTCAGAGAGAATAACTTTTAGAGAAACATAGTGAAAGATATTTTGCCCTGAGAGGTGTGGGAACAATTTTGTAGTGTTCTAGTGACTGTGGAACTTTGGGCATATTAGTTCATGTTTTTTGCAGCTTGGTTCCTCCACATATATAATATAGAGGTTTATCTTAATGAATCCTTAATATCTCTAACAGATCTCACACAGAGGCTGGCAATTCTGGAGGTAGACTATAAAACCAAATTTGTTTAACTCTATCGCCTTCTGTCCTAATGTCAGTTCTTTATGGAATTTAGTAAATAAAATGACAGCAGTAAATCAAGTGGAGTTTGCAAATGAATGTCTGAAGGTAATTTTTGTGCCAACCATCATAAACCTGTAGTTTGAACTGTATTCTTAGTTGATCAAATACACTCTAATTTGTAATTACCTACCTTAAAATGAGATCATCTGTTAATAGAGAAACTCAAATGTGAGGTAAGCATGTCCCTTCACTCTCATTATTTCTGAAACTTTTTGGAAGACATTAAGCCCTATGACTCGTAAACCTCTGTAATTCTTGTTTTAATTTTCTTTTCTCTTTTCCTTGAGTGTTCTGTCTCCTAGGAGCAAATTGATTGTTTCAGATTCCATCAAAGTACAACCATTATACACTAAAGAAGTACATATTTGCTTAAAAACATTATAATTGGTAACTTCTAATATTTTCAAAATAGAAAGTGTATAATTTTCTATAAGTTTAGAATTAGAGCAAGTTGCCCACATTAGTCCATACTAATAACATTTTAATGTGTTTCTAACAAGGAATAACTAATTTCACATCCAAAATTTACAATAAAATATTCATAGTCATTTATTTCAGTTTGTAATGTAAGTGAGGCAATGGAATCTCACTTAGTAATCATGAGGTTTGTTTAAGCACAGATCCATAAACAGAAAAGCACTATATAATGTCTCTCCTATAGTGATTAAAAGTGACCTCTGAAAGTGAATGTGAAGTAGAAAAATAGTGTAAAGTATGAGGAGTCATTAGGCATGAGTTCTTGACCTGATCATTCAGCAGTCCTCAAACTGCGCATGTTATACCACTTTTTATTAATCTTTATTTTAAATTTTTTTTTCTTTTTAGTTAAAGTATAATTGATTTACAATGTCATGTTAGGTCTCTGTGCTATACAGTGGGACCTTGTTGTTAACTTATTTTTACATAATAGCATGTATATGCTAATCCAACATTTCTAATTTATTTTTCATCCCTGTTTCCCCTTCAGTAACTATAAATTTATTTTCTATGTGTATGAGTCTGTTTTTAAATAAATTATTTGCGTCACTTTTTACATCACATGATATTTGTATTTTCCTGAATTACCTTTCTCTGTATGATAATCTATAGGTTAAGTTTCAAATGTTTGTTCAATCATAGGCACATTTTCATTTCACCTTTAGATAACAGAGGTAGGTGTGCTGTGTTTTAAGTTACTCCATTGGTGTCTGACTCTTTGCAACTCTATGGATTGTAGCTTGCTAGGCTCCCCTATCCAAGGGATTTTCCAGGCAAGAATGCTGGAATTTCCATGCCCTCCTCCAGGGGATCATCCTGATCCAGGGATTGAAACCACATCTCTTATGTCTCCAGCATTGGTAGGTTCCACCTGAGAAGCCCAAAGGTAGGAATGACATTTTTGCCAGATAAAGTCTCAACAGAGAGACCTGGGAAACTCAGACGTATAAAATGACATCTTTACTATATAAAGTCTCATTAGGCAGGAAGCCTAAGTCAAAGTAAACTTAAAAAAAAAAAAAAATTACCAGGAAGGAAAGTTTGATAATAGTCAGACAATATTTCGCCTAGTTTTTGCCTGATGAAACTGCTAACATTAATAAATTTGATGGCTCATTATTTCCTAAGCAGAGGAGTACAAATATTTTACTCTCACTTGTCTGTACACCCACCCCAGAGGAAGCAGTTCATTTCTTTAAACAAAAGGTTGGAGAAGTCTGGGGGAGGAGATGTTTGGTGAGAAAGTCATAAGAACCAACTTATCATTAGCCCTAAGAGAAGAATTAGTGTTCTATTGCTGTAACTGTTGAAGTTGACTGCTATTTTTATATGTTCACTACAGACTGATGGGCATTTGACATAACTATTCTTAGAAGTGTTTCTCTAGCCATGAGATGTGACTCTAAGTAGATGGCATTCTTAAATATTTTTAAAGCTGGAAAATTAGCTATGAATGTTTTATTTTACTTCCAAAGAAATGAAAACTGCCATTCTTCCACCTTTAATTTTCTATTTTGTCCTTTTAGTTAAAAATGATATTTCTAAAAAGGGAAATATAAATTATCTCCAATATTATGATTCAAGTATACTAGGAAGCTTTTCTAATTTGAGTCCCTCTTTGAAATAAAATTTTGCTTTGAACAAGTATCTTCAGTGTGTCTTTTTTGTCTAGATATTCTTAAGTCACCATGAATTAAAGTTTAGAAAATTTAAAATAAAAATAGATTTTATCTTCTATTTCTGAGGTTAAACTGCTAAAATTGAGTTTTGACTATGTGCCATCATTTTGTGATGGGACAAAATGATAACTTATTAAAATCATAATTTCATAAGAGGCTTCTAAATATACTTAGGTGTGACAGTCTGATAATTTAAAATACTCTCTTCCCTACAAAAAAGGGGAAAAAAAAGCATTGATTGTCTATGTGTTTCAGTAGGGAGTAAATTTTCTGTCTCACTTCCCTCTCTCAATAAATACTGATATCATGTTGGAAATTTAACATTTTCAATCTCCTAAATTATGAAATTATTTTTGAATGTTCCATAAAATTAAATAATATATCTCCAGGTAAAACCTCAAATGCTTGCTAAAATATATTATAATTATCACATAAATTTTCTTTTCTCAAATCAATTAACAGAAAATTATTATTGTTGAAAATGTAATTTTGAAAAGACAAATTATGATTCACATTCAAACATAAATTCATATCTGTATTTAGTTAACTTATTATTAAGTGAATTAGTTAATTGTTTCAGAAAACTTGTCACTTTAGACATAAAACTGGTAATGTCCAACAGTCTCATAAACTGGACTCTTTAAGGTCATTTTTTCCATTGGACAAAAGATAGTTACCAGTTTATTGGGCAAAAATGTGCAAATTAAGCTCTGCTGCTACAGAACTGTAAAATAACCTAGAAAATATTAGAAAATCAAGCTCAGCCCTATAGTAAAAGATCTTATGGCAAACTATTTTACCTATTTCTAAAGATTACTATTTTTTCCTGGCAGAAACTTATGTCATATGACTTCTGAGACCTTCAAAGAATTGACTATATACATGGAGAGAACACAGATTTAAAGTGGAATTTCACATATTGGTATTTCCTGTGCTCAAATGTGAAACAGACATTTAGTAGCACTTTGCCCAAAATCAGTAAAACTCCAAATGTAGAGTCTGGTTCACAGTGAGATGTAAAGTCAAGAAGATCTAAAGCCTTTATACGTTTGTTTCTGTTTTATTGTTTCATTTATTAAAATTTTTAAGTTGAAGTATAGTTGATATATAATATAATATGTTACAAATCTACAATTTAGTGATTTACATTTTTTAAAATTTATTTCTTTATTTTTTACTTTACAACATTGTATTGGTTAAGAGTGTGTTGTGCTCCGTTTATAGTTGTTATAAAATATTGCCTATATTCCCTGTGTTGTGCACTTTATATATCCTTATAACTTTGTACATAATAGTTTGTACCTTTTAATATCCTAACCTTATATTGTCACTCTGCTAATCTAACTTATATGTGGAGCACATCATGTAAAATGCCAGGCTGGATGAAACACAAGCTGGAATCAACACTGTCGGGAGAAATATCAATGACCACAGATACACAGGTAATACCACCTTTATGGAACACAATGAAGAAGAACTAAAGAGCCTCTTGATGAAAGTGAAAGAGGAAAGTGAAAAAACTAGCTTAAAAGTCTACATTTAAAAAATTAAGATCATGGCATCTGGTCCCATCATTTCATGATAAATAGATGGGGAAACAATGGAAACAGTGACAGACTTCATTTTCTTGTGCTCCAACATCACTGTAGATGGTGACTGCAGTCATGAAACTAAAATACACTTGCTCCTTGGAGGAAAATCATGACCAACTCAAGACAGCATATTACTTTGCCAACAAAGGTCTGTTTAGTGTAAGTTATGGTTTTTCCAGTAGTCATGTATGGATGTGAGAGTTGAACTATAAAGAAAGCTGAACACTGAAGAACTGATGCTTTGAATTGTGGTGTTGGAGAAGACTCTTGAGAGTCCGTTGGACTGCAAGGAGATCAAACAAGTCAATCTTAAAGTAAAGCAGTCCTGACCTGCCTCTTGAGAAACCTATATGCAGGTTAGGAAGCAACAGTTAGAACTGGACATGGAACAACGGACTGGTTCCAAATAGGAAAAGGAGCATGTCAAGGCTGTATATTGTCACCCTTCTTATTTAACTTATATGCAGAGGACATCATGAGAAACGCTGGTCTGGAAGAAGCACAGGCTGGAATCAAGATTTCAGGGAGAAATATCAATCACCTCAGATATTCAGATGACATCACCCTCATGACAGAAAGTGAAGAGAAACTAA
This sequence comes from Capricornis sumatraensis, assembly GCF_032405125.1. Taxonomy (NCBI): domain Eukaryota; kingdom Metazoa; phylum Chordata; class Mammalia; order Artiodactyla; family Bovidae; genus Capricornis; species Capricornis sumatraensis. The sequence continues at coordinate 12,969,333 of NC_091084.1, forward strand.
AAATCCCCTTGAAGAAAGTGAAAGAGGAGAGTGAAAAAGTTGGCTTAAAGCTCAACATTCAGAAAACGAAGATCATGGCATCTGGTCCCATCACTTCATGGGAAATAGATGGGGAAACAGTGGAAACAGTGTCAGATTTTATTATTTTGGACTCCAAAATCACCGCAGATGGTGACAGCAGCCATGAAATTAAAAGCCACTTACTCCTTGGAAGGAAAGTTATGACCAACCTAGATAGCATATTGAAAAGCATAGATGTTACTTTGCCAACAAAAGTCCGTCTAGTCAAGGCTATGGTTTTTCCTGTGGTCATGTATGGGTGTGAGAGTTGGACTATGAAGAAGGCAGAGTGCCGAAGAATTGATGCTTTTGAACTGTGGTGTTGGAGAACACTCTTGAGAGTCCTATGGCCTGCAAGGAGATCCAACCAGTCCATTCTAAAAGAGATCAGTCCTGGGTGTTCTTTGGAAGGAATGATGCTAAAGCTGAAACTCCAGTACTTTGGCCACCTCATGTGAAGAGTTGACTCATTGGAAAAGACTCTGATGTTGGGAGGGATTGGGGGCAAGAAGAAAAGGGGACGACAGAGGATTAGATGGCTGGATGGCATCACAGACTTGATGGATGTGAGTTTGAGTGAACTCTGGGTGTTGGTAATGGACAGAGAGGACTGGCGTGATGCGATTCATGGGGTCGCAAAGAGTCGGACACAACTGAGCGAATGAACTGAACTGAACTGATCTGATTCATTGGAAGGAATGATGCTGAAGGTGAAACTCCAATACTTTGGCCACTTGGTACAAAGAACTGACTCCTTGAAAAAGACCCTGATACTGGGAAAGATTGAAGGCAGGAGGAGAAGGGGATGACAGAAGATGAGATGGTTGGATGGCACCACCGACATGATGGACATGAGTTTGAGCAAGGTCCAGGATTTGATGATGTACAGGTTAGCCTGGCATGCTGCAGTTCATGAGGTTTGAGTCAGACACGACTGAGCGACTGAACCGAACCTTATATTGCCCCTCTCTCATTTCCCTGTCCCCTCAAATAACCACTAGCTTTTTCTATATATCTGTTAGTCTGTTTCTTTTTTATCTTATCACTACTTTGCTGTCTATTTTATGTTTCATACAAGTGATATCATACAGTGGTTATCTTTCTCTGACTAATTTATTTCACTTAGCATGTTTGTGTGTGTGTGCTGAGTCCCTTCAGTGCTGTCTGATTCTTTATGAATCTGTAGACTGTAGCCTGACAGGGTCCTCTGTCCATGAGATTCTCCTGGTAAGAATATTGGAATGTGTTTCCATCCCCTCCTCCAGGGGATCTTCCCAATTCAAGCCTATCCATGTTGTTGGAAATACCAAAATTTAATTCTTTTTTATGTCTGAAAATAATATCACCATGACATATGTGTGTGTGTGTGTGTGTGTGTGTGTGTGTGTGTATATATATATATATATATATATATATATATATATATATATATATATATATATATGAAGTGAAAATCTCAGTAATGTCTGACCCTTGACGACCTCATGGACTATACAGTTCATGGAATTCTCTAGGCCAGAATATCGGAGTAAGTGGCTGTTCTCTTCTCCAGGGAATCTTCCCAAACCAGGGTTGGAACACTGGTCTCCCACATTTCAGGCAGGTTCTTTACCATCCAAGCCATCAGGGAAGCCCAAGAATACTAGAGTGGGTAGCCTATCGCTTCTCCAGGGGACCTTCCCATCCAAGGAATTGAACCGAGGTCTCCAGCTTTGCATGCAGATTCTTTACGAGCTGAGCTATCAGGGAAGTTTATATATCTATATATCTCACATCTTCTTTATCTATTCATCAGCTGGTGGACACTTCCATGTCTTGGCAATCATATATAATGCTGCTATGATCATTGGAATGCATATACCTTATTGAATTTTTATTTTTGGTCGATAAAGGACAGAAATGATATGGACATAACAGAAGCAGAAGATATTAAGAAGAGGTGACAAGAATACACAGAACTGTAAAAAAAGATCTTCATGACCAAGATAATCACGATGGTGTGATCACTCACTTAGAGCCAGACATCCTGGAATGTGAAGTCAAGTGGGCCTTAGAAAGCATCACTATGAACAAAGCTAGTGGAGGTGATGGAATTCCAGTTGAGCTACTTCAAATCCTGAAAGATGATGCTGTGAAAGTGCTGCACTCAATATGCCAGTAAATTTGGAAAACTCAGCAGTGGCCACAGGACTGCAAAATGTCAGTTTTCATTCCAATCCCAAAGAAAGGCAATGCCAAAGAATGCCCAAACTACTGCACAGTTGCACTCATCTCACTCACTAGTAAAGTATGCTCAAAATTCTCCAAGCCAGGCTTCAGCAATACGTGAACCGTGAACTTCCAGATGTTCAAGCTGGTTTTAGAAAAGGGAGAGGAACCTGAGATCAAATTCCCAAATCTGCTGGATCATAGAAAAAGCAAGAAAGTTCCAGAAAAACATCTGTTTCTGCTTTATTGAAAATGCCAAAGCCTTTGACTGTGTGGATCACAATAAACTGTGGAAAATTTGAAAGAGATGGGAATACCAGACCACCTGACCTGCCTCTTGAGAAATCTGTATGCAGGCCAAGAAGCAACAGTTAGAACTGGACATGGAACAGCAGACTGGTTCCAAATAGGAAAAGGAGTACATCAAGGCTGTATATTGTCACCCTGCTTATTTAACTTATATGCACAGTACATCATGAGAAACGCTGGGCTGGAAGAAGCACAAGCTGGAATCAAAATTGCTGGGAGAAATAGCAATACCCTTGGATATGCAGATGACACCACCCTTATGGCAGAAAGTGAAGAGGAACTAAAAAACCTCTTGATGAAAGTGAAAGAGGAGAGTGAAAATGTTGGCTTAAAGCTCAACGTTCAGAAAACGAAGATCATGGTATCTGGTCCCATCACTTCATGGGAAATATATGGGTAAATAGTGGAACCAGTGTCAGAATATTTTGGGGGCTCCAAAATCACTGCAGATGGTGATTTCAACCATGAAATTAAAAGACGCTTACTCCTTGGAAAGAAAATTATGACCAACCTAGGTAGCATATTAAAAAGCAAAGACATTACTTTGCCAAAAAAGGTCCATCTGGTCAAGGCTATGGTTTTTCCAATGGTCATGTATGAATGTGGGACTTGGACTGTGAAGAAAGCTGAGCACCAAAGAACTGATGCCTCTGAGCTGTGGTGTTGGAGAAGACTCTTGAGAGTCCCTTGGACTGCAAGGAGATCCAATCAGTCCATCCTAATGGAGATCAGTCTTGGGTGTTTTTTGGAAGGACTGATGCTAAAGCTTAAATTCCAATACTTTGGCCACCTCATGTGAAGAGTTGACTCATTGGAAAATACTGTGATGCTTGGAGGGATTGAGGGCAGGAGGAGAAGAGGACGACAGAGGATGAGATGGCTGAATGGCATCACCAACTCGATGGACATGAGTTTGAGTGAACTCTGGGTGTTGGTGATGGACAGGGAGGCCTGGCATGTTGCAATTCATGGGGTCGCAAAGAGTGAGACACGCTAAGCGACTGAATTGAACTGAATACCAGAGTGTAATTTTGAGCATCTTTTCATATGCCTGTTGGCCACCTGCGTACTTTCTTTAGAAAAATTGTGTGTTCAGGTCTTCTGCTCAATTTTAATTGAGTTTTTTGGCTTTGGATGTTGTATTGTATAAACTTTATATATTTTTTACAGTAATCCCTTTGATCATATGATTTGGAAATATTTTCTCCATTCAGTAGTTTTTTGGGTTTTTTTTTTTTTTCATTTTGTTGATGGTTTCTTTTGCCATGCAAAAACTTTTCAGTTAAATTGGGTCCCATTTATTTATTTTCCTTTATTTCTCTTACTTTAGGAGATGGATCGAAAATATATTGCTATGATTTATGTCAAAGTGTTTTCTGCCTATGTTTGTTTTCCTCCAGGAGTATTATGGTTTCTGGTTTCATGTTCAGGGCTTTAAACCATTCAGTGTTTATTTTTATATATGGTCTTAGAGAATATTCTAATTTCTTTCTTTTACACATAGCTCTCCAGTTTTTCCAGCCACACTTACGAAGAGACTATATTTTAACCTTTGTATATGCTTGTCTCCTTTTTTGTGTGTGTGGATTAATTTAGTATGAGTTAAAGTTATTAAAAAAAAAAATTCTTTTTCTGATTCTGTGGATTTGGTTCCTAAACTGTTTAAGCCTTAGTTTAACAATAGTTAAGATATGAAAAATTGAAATAACCATTATACCAACTCCACATGAAAATGGTGAAGAGTAGATGAGAATATGTTTATGAAACATTAGCAAGTTAACTGGTATATATACTAAGCTCTCATGAAATTATAATGTTTTTACCCACAGATACATTTTTGTCAATATATATTTCATTTCAAATAGTTTTTGCATAGCTTAGTAATACCTAAAATGGAGTCATACAATGGATCCTCCCCTCCTACTTGATCAATTTTGACTACAGCTCATTTTATACTTTCAGAACTATTATAAATCCAAATGAAATGTGGTAATGTAAATGGAGGAATATTGATGTCATCAATTGTAAGTCATTGACATTGTTGTTTTGGTGGTGTTGTTTAGTTGCTAAGTTGTGTTTCACTCTTTGTGACCCCATGGACTGCACCATGCCAGGCCTGCCAATGACATTCCCTTCTTTTTCTGCCTTCAATCTTTCCCAGAATCAAGATTTTTTTTTCAATAAGTCAGCTCTTACCGTCAGGTGTCAAAGTATTGGGGTTTCTCCTTTAGCATTAATCCTCCTAATGAATATCCAGTGCTGATTCCCTTAGGATTGATTGATTTGATTTCCTTACAGTCCAAAGGACTCTTCAGAGTCTTCTCTAGCCCCACAATTCAAAAGCATCAATTACTTGGCCCTCAGTCTTCTTTATGATCCAACTCACACATCTAGACTTGACTAATGGAAAAACCATAGCTTTGATTATACATACCTTTGTTGGCAAAGCGATGTCTCTGATTTTTAGTATGCTGTCTAGGCTTCTCATAACTTTCCTTCCAAGGAACAAACGCCTTTCAATTTCATGGCTCCAATCAAATTCTGCACTGACTTTGAAGCCTAAGAAACTAAAGTCTGTCACTGTTTCCATTTTTTCCCCCATTCGCCATGAAGTGATGGAACAAGATGTTATGATCTTAGGTTTTTGAATGTTGAGTTTTAAGCCAGCTTTTTCACTCTCTTCTTTCACCCTCATCAAGAGGCTCTTTGGTTCCTCTTCACTTTCTGCTATTAGAGTGGTATCATGTGCATATCTGAGGTTGTTGATATTTCTCCTGGCTATCTTGATTCTAGCTTATAAGTCCAGCCTGGCATTTTTCCTGATGTACTCTGCAAATAAGTTAAACGGAGTGACAATATACAGCCTTGTAGTATTTCCGTCCCAGTTTTGAACCAGTCCGTTTTTCCATGTCTGTTGCTTCTTAATCTGCATACAGGTTTCTCAGGAGGCAAGTAAAGTGTTCTGATATTCCTATCTCTTTAAGACTTTTCCAAAATTTGTTGTGATCCACACAGTTAAAGGCTTTCATGTAGTCAATCAGGCAGAAGTATTTCTGGAATTCTCTTGCTTTCTCTATGATACAACAAATGTTGGCGATTTGATCTCTTGTTTCTCTCCCTTTTCTAAGTCCAGCTGGTGGAACTGGAAGTTCTCAGTTCATGTACTGCTGAAGCTTAGTTTGAAGGATTTTGAGCATAACTTTAGCATGTGAAATGAGTGCAACTGTAAGTCACTGACATAAGCTTGTTAACTATGTAATTGTCATTTGTTACTGCTTGATGAGTACCAAAAGAGCACTTAAAATTAATCTCAGAATATTTTCCTTTGTGATGTATTTTATATCCCTAAAGGAATAAGTGGGTTTTGTTGGTAGTAGCAAATTATTATTAATGAGATACAATTTCCTTAAGTTAGTAGATGTTACCGTGCTTGTGTATTTGGATATTCACCCTGAAAAAGTTAGTACACATATACTTTATTAGTTTTGTAAGGATATAGTAATAAAATACTACAAGCTGGTGGCTTACAAAAACCCAGAATTTTATCTTTGCACAGATCTGGAGTATAGAAGTCCAAGAACAAGGTGTCAGTAGATTTGGTTTGTTCTGAGGCCTCTCTCCCTGAATTGCAGAATGCAGTCTTCTTGCTGGGTCCCCTCCATGGCATTTTCTCTGTGGATACCTTCAGCTGGTATCTCACTCACATTGAATTAGGTCTAACCCAAATGATCTCATTTTACCTTAATTATCTGCTCAAAGGCCTGTCTCTATTACAGTTACATTCTGAGGTTCTAGGGGCTAGAACTTCAACATGTGAATTTGTGGGGGACACATATTCGGTCTACAACAAATGTATAAGGCTCTTGGATGTATATATGTCTTGGGAAACTGTTTGAGCTTCTTTTGAATAAGGGCAAAATATCTCACCAGAAAGATGCTCTCTAAAACTATGCTGTGTGTATTTGTTGCTCAGTTGTGTCTGACTATTTGTGACCCCATGGACTGTAAACTGCCAACTTCTTTTTCCATGGAATTCTCCAGGCAATGGTACTGATATCAGTTGCCATTCCTTTTCTCCAGGGGATCTTCCTAACTCAGGTATTGAACCTGGGTCTCCTACATTGCAGATGGATTCTTTACCATCTAAGCCACCAGGGACATTAATGCTGCCTGACCTTATATGCCACTCTACCACTACTTCCTCTGTCATTCTGAAAGCTACTTAATGTCCATGTATCTTATTCTTCTTTCTTCAATAGAGATAAAATTATAACACATACCTCTTAGATTTGATGTAGGAAAGTGAGTTAATTCATTTATTACATTTAGAAGAACACCTATAAATATTCAATAATTCCTGGATCATATTGGTACTTATTTATTCCCTTGAGTTCTGTATTTCATTAGTTAACAACTAAAATATCTTCAATCAGGTTGAGCTGTGTATGATCAGATCTCTAATAACCAAGAGAGAAAAGACTTTGAGTCCCTTTTAACCTGTACTAGAGAACACTCAATCTTTCTTTGTGTGATTAATTCAACACAGTTGTTTATGAAGTATATATCACATAAAATTTGGAGAAGATATATTTTGCTATTCTTCACATATATTTTGTCCCTCCACACAGCTTGTGGGATGTTAGTTGTCTGACCAGGGATAGAACCCATGCTCCTTTAAATGGGAGTGCAGACACTTAACCCCTGGACCACTAAGGAATTTCCTCCTTTACATAATTGATATTTAAGGTAATGCAATGTATTATATCAATATGTTACTTGAAGAAATAATAAAGAATTTGATAATTCTCTTCCTGATACCTGGATTCAATGCACGATGGCACTAAAGTAACATTTTATATTTGATGAAAAATAAAACAGAGAAAAGAATGAGGGTGAAAAGAGAATATTTGGTAATATATATAGGCAAACATCAAATTGTGAGCTTATATTAAGACAAAAATACTTAAAATTAATAGAAGCTAATCCTAAAGTAGTGGTTTAAGATCACATATTAAAAATTGCTACCTATTTGCAATGTGAAATACAATACTGCACATTTTATCAGAGATTTCTGCATCACTCTGACCCTGTGAGTCTGTAGAAAGTTTACAGATAAGATACAGCTCTCATAAATACTCATGACGCCTCTTCAGCACCGAGTCAAAGGCAATTGATCTGGGTTGGCCTTCATCTGTATGATGCCAGGTGTATATTGTACTTTTCTTCTATTTTATCCTTAAATTATGATGACAGCTTCCCATTTTGCATCGGGTGTTTATGTTTATTCTCATTGGTGTTCACTTGAGAGGTTGGAAACAATCTGTATTTGCTCTATAGGAAGTTGGGTCCTTCCAACTCTTTGCAATATGATATTTGAGATTTTTTTAAGCAACAGCTATCTTAATAATTCATATATAATCATAGGGTAAAAAATTACTGATGATCCTGAAAAAGAGCAGAACCATGTTTTCCAGTTCCAGCTTATGGCCTTGATCTGAAAAGTGACAATAAAAGGTAAGATTTACTGGCAACAAAGAATAGCTAAGGAATTCATGGGCTAAGAGCATTTGACTTATTTATTTAACTGAGTATGAAATGAAATATATAGTATAGTGCAGGTGAGGGTCAGGGGGGAATTAAACAGAAGATTGGGGAGTAGAAATATTCCCTGAGTTTGACTGAATATCAAATAAACACAATATATATTTGCTATGTTCTTTTGGAATTGCTTTATTAAAACAGTTTTCTTCCTCATTATTTTGAATGAATTTTATATTCCAATGGAAGGAAAAAGATACTGGCAGGACATTTTTGTTAGGTTTGAAGAACACCGAATTTATACCAGCAAATAGGAATTTTATTGATCTTTCTAACCAATGTGTTTCCCTAATTGATAGCACTGCTAACTAGATTAGGCTTAGTTAAGAGATCATTTTTCTGTTAATTTATTAACAGTATTGTCCTTTACAGATATTGTGCACTCTTTGAAAGGCAGAAGTCTAAGCTTTATTCATATGAAAGGAAAGAAAATAAAATAGAAAAATTATTCACAAATGTCAAAAATATTTTGCAAAACTTAACATAAAGGAAAGACATCTTTGGCATAGAAACCTCAATGTCATATCTAATTTCCTTGTAACCAAAATGTTTGCAGAATGTGATAAATACATAAGAAGAATAAACTCATCAAAGACAGTCCAGCATCATTGTGATCAGAATACTCAAGTTCTTATGTTTCAGTTTTTGGACCTCAAAGCCTTAATAAATCTCCCGTTTAGTTTTCTATATGTAAAATAAACCCCCCTCCAAAAAAAAAAAAGCTTTTTACCTCAAGAAATTGCTCTCCAGGGAGTAGTTTGGTGTTAGAGATATTGGTTGATAAGATTTATACTTATTGTCTTCAAATCTCTGAATGGAAATATATGAATGTCTGTAGGTTTAAGACATTATATACTTCTTTTTTCCATCTAGGAATAAAATACTGCTATATGAGAAAAACAAACTGTCTTCATTTTGCTTTATTTAAATTTCCTTAGATTTTCTGAGAAACATTTCATTTTTTTCAATTTTTAATGTTTTATTTTATATTGGGTTAAAATCAATTAGGGGCTTCCTAGGTGACATTTGTGGTAAAGAACCTGCTTGCCAATGCAGGAGACATAGGAGATGTGGGTTCAACCCATGGGTCAAGAGAAGGGCATGCCTTTGGAGAAAGGCATGGCAACCCACACCAGTATTCTTGCCTGGAGTCTCTCACACTACAATCTATGGGGTTACAAAGAGTTGGACACAGCTAAAGCGACTTAGCATGCATGCACATAGTTGATTAACAATTGCAGGCAAATATCACTGGTGAACATATACACAAAAATCCTCAACAAAATATTAGCAAGCCAAATCCAGCAACGCATTAACAGGAACATACATCATGATCAAGTGAAATTTATCCCAGGGATGTAAGGATTTTTCAATATCTGTAAATATATCAGTGTGGTGGACCACATCAAAAAATTGAAGAATAAAAATAATATGATCACCTCAACAGATGCAGAAAAGACTTGTGACAAAATTCAGCACCAATTTATGATAAAAGACTCTCCAGAAAGTAAGGCATAGAGGGAACACAGGTCAACATAGTAAAAGCCATATATGACAAACCCATAGCTAACATTCAACATTGAAAAACTGAAAGCATTTCCGCTAAGATCAAGAATAAGACAAAGAAGTCCACTCTCACCACTTATATTCAACATAGTTTTGAGAGTCCTAACTATAGTAGTAAGATACATATTTAGATAAGTAAAAGGAACTCAAATTGGAAAAGAAGAAGTAAAATTGTCACTCCTTGCAAATGGCATGACATTACACATAGAAAATCATAAATATGCCACTGAGAAACTACTAGAGTTAATTGATGAATTTAGCAAAATCACAGAACACAAAATTAATACACAGAAATTTCTTAAATCACTAGGAATGGAAGATCAGAAACAGAAATTCAAGAAACAATCACATTTAGCATTTCACTAGAAAGGTACAATACTTGGAACAAGTAATCTACTTGTCTCACAAATATCTAGTGAGACAAAGGACTTGTACTAAGAAAAGTATGAAACATTGATGAAAGAAGTTAAATACTATACAAACAAGTGGAAAGATATGCCATGTTATGGGATTGGAAGAATCAATATTGTAAGATATTGCTCAAGGCAATCCAAAGATTCAAAGAAATCCCTAATTTACCAATGGCATTTTCCACAGAACTAGAACACAAAAAATCTTGAAATTGTATGGATACACAAATGACCCCAAATAGCCAAAGCAATTTTGAGACAGAAAATACTACAAAGTTATAGACATCAAAAGAGTATGGAGCTGGCACAAAATTAGAGATACAGCTCAACAGAACATGATAGAAAGTCCTGACATAAACCCATGCTCTTAGGGTCCATTAATCTAAAATGAAGGAGATAAAATTATACAATGGTAGAAAGAAAGTCTCTACAATAAATGATGCTTGGAAAACTGGACAGCTACTTGTAAGAAAATAAAATAATTAGGCCATTCTTTAATGCCAGACAAAAAAATAAGCTCAAAATGGGATAAAGACCTAAATATGGGACCAGACACGATAAAACTCTTAGAGAAAATCATAGGTAGAACACTCTCTGCCATAAATCACAGGAATTTCTTCTTTGATCCATCCCCCAGAGTAATGGAAATAAAAACAAAAATAAACAAATAGAACCTAATTATACACAAACATTTTTCACACAAAGTAAACCATAGACAAATGAAAAGACAACCCATAGATTGGGAGAACGTATTTGCAAATAATATGACTGGCAAAGGGTTAGACTCGAAAATTTTCAAACACTTAATGTGATTCAGTATCATCAAAATAAACAACTCAATCAAAACCTAGGCAGAAGACCTACTTAGACATTTCTACAAAGAAGACAAACAGATGGCCAACAGGCAAATGACAAGACATTTGCCGTCTCTAAATCTTAAAGTGAGTAAAGTGAAGTCACTCAGTCATGTCCGACTCTGCAACTCCATGGATTGTAGCCCACCAGTTTCCTCCATCCTGGAATTTTTCTAGGCAAGAGTACTAGGGTGGGTTGCCATTTCCTTCTCCAGAGAAAGGCAAATCAAAACTGCAATGAGATTTCACTTCAAAATTTCAAAATGGCTAGCATAAAAAAATCTATAAAAAATAAATTCTGGAGAGGCTATGGAGAGAAAGGTACACTCCTACTCTATTGGTGGGGATGTAAGTTGGTAATCCACTATGTAGCACAGAATGAAGGTTTCTTAAAAACTAGAAACATAACTTCCACCAGCAATCCCACTCCTGGGTAGATATTCAAAGAAAAACATGGTTTAAAATGATATATGAACCCAGTGCTGCTCATTGCAGCACTGTTTGCAATAGCCAAGACATGGGAGCAATCTAAATGTCAATTGAACATGCATGCGTGCTTAGTTGTGTCTAACTCTTTGTGACCCCATGGACTGTAGACTGTCAAGTTCCTCAGCCAATGGGATTCTCCAGGAAAGAATACTGGAGTGGATTGCCATTTTCTCCTCGAGGTGATCTTCTCGACGCATGGATGGAACTCATGTCACCTGAAGCTCCTGCACTGGAAGGCAGATTCTTTACCACTGAGCCACCTGAGAATTTCCAATGTCAATCAAAAGAGGAATGGATAAAGAAGATGTGCAGATGACTCAGCAGTAAAGAATCTACCTGCCATGCAGGAGATGAAGGAAACACATGTTCTCTACTCTTGTAGAGTTTTAGGAAATCTGTGGCAGGTACTCAGAAAAGAGACCAATATATACATATTTTCTATTATTTCACACAATACTCTTACAATAAATAATTAGTAAGAAACAGGAAGCATGAACCTAAAGTTATAATCCTTTAAAACCTTAGGAAATGAGTGAAGCTTAGGGAGGACAGTATGCAAAAGACAAAAAGAATCAAAGCCAGAGCCTCAGGACCGACGGTGTAGATTTAAGAGTACGGAAAAAGATGATGATGAGTTGTTAACAACAGAGATAAGTAATGGTCAAAATGAAAATGACACACTGGAATAGGACTACACATAGAAATTAAAACAAAGGATTTCCAAAAGAAAGATGTAAAATGCACACTGTCCAGAAGGAATAAATTAGTCATGAAAGTAGAAGGGTAACTCAGAGGAGGAGCTGACTATTAGAGGACAAAAATATGTACACAAAGTTAATATTATAAGTGAGAAAACTGATGTTTATATTCTTCAGTAACTTGGCCAAGGTCAGAACATTAGATTAAAGTGTATTTTATTAAAGAAAATTACCATAAACCCATCTTGTCCATTGAAGCATAAGAAACTGCCAAGTTTCATGGGTAGAAAGGTTTAATTACCATGAAAATTTTCAGATGGTAAAAATTATTCTGAAGCTATACTCCAACATTTTCTTGCATAATGCCCATTGAAACTTCCATCCATGCTTTTCTATCCTTTCTCTCTTTCACTTCACACTAGTTATGGGCTTTGCATGCATGTGCTTGCATGAAGACCTATGTGCATTCTAATGTGTGCATATTTAACTAAGGTCTGTTATTTGAAAGGATAGATTTTATTCACTAGTTTTCCGAGTTTGCTCAAGAATCTAGGAAAAAAATTTCACAATTATTTTATTCTCAAACTGATATTATTAATCAGCCTTCATATGTATCAATAATATAAAAGTGTCATATACTTTCAAATTTGTGTCAATACCCAAAAATATAGCCTTAGAATTTATAAATATAATTAATCCAAAAGTGTGCACTGTATCAAAATTTTGACTAACAGTAAAAAATTAAATGTTTTCCTGGATATTTTAACTTTTTTGGTAGAATTTATTTTCATATGATGAGAATTTTGTCTCAGATGAGCTGAATCACAAAAATATTGTGCAACCTATATACATAGAATTGGAAAATACATGGCTTAAAAGTTTCTTGCTTAAGTAATTTGTTTTCTTTTTGAGATAATTATTCAAAGAAGGAAAATATAATTTCAATGTCCCTAAATATAAACTAGAATATCTTTAATTTTATCCACTGTTGAAGAGCCTACAGATTTGCTGCCTACTGTTTAAGGGACCCCCGAGATTTTACAGCCACAGAAAGATGATTGCTGAGAAAATAAAAAGGGGAAGTTATATGTTAAAAGTAGAATTACTATCATATCAGAATGTGGTGTTAGGTATGAGGGATTTAAAATGAGCTATTTGGGACTTAACAAATAAGAAGTGCTTTTAAGCAGGACATGTGCTGCATCATGTTACATACAGGACAAAATTTTTAGATGGATATTTGCACACAGTCTTCATGCCCTTACAAATCTTTATTATACTTATACATGTAATAGGGTCAAATGAAAAATCCAAAGTTTATTTATTTATTTTTTTGGTGGCACCTAGATTCATGGAGTCTTAGTTCCCTGATCAGGGATTGAACCTGGGCCTTTCATAGTGAGAGTGCATAGTCCTAACCACTGGACCACCAAAGAAGTTCCCCAAAATTTAAATTTGTATTTAAGTTCTTCTATGAATAGCCATCTATTTTTATTTATAAAAAGTAAAAACACAGTTTTATTCAAAAAGAAAATTACAGAAAAGTATGATGGCACCATCAAAGAGAGAAATACTATTCATGAAGTGGTTATTTTACTGTTTAACATTTATCTGGTTATTTTACTCACTAATTTTTATCTGGTGGATTTCTCACAGGACACACAAGTTTGTGACTTGTCTCTTAATATGATACCAGTATACTTTGCAATGTCATTAAGTATCTCTGTACATTTAATGTTAAATATTATCTGTTATTATTTTTATGCAAAATATATTGAATATTTGGCTTAAATTTGGGGAATTACAAAATATATAGTAATATTTCACTTTACATAAATGCTTTTTTGCATGCCTTGATACTATTGTATTCGTATCCTTAGAAGTAGACACTGCATGAATAATTTAAACAAACAAACATATAAAATGTTAACATTCATGTTGCTGAAATATTCATATTGCCAGATTGTTTTGCAGGAGGTTATAGTTGGCACAAGTGGTAAATAACCAGCCTGCCCATGCAGGAGACATAAGAGATGTAGGTTCGATCACCTGGTTGGGAAAGTCCCCTGGAGGTGGGCATGGCAATCCATCCCAGTATTCTTGCCTGGAGAATAGCATGGACAGAGGAGTCTGGCAGTCTACCGTCTATAAATCGCAAAGAATTGGATGTGACTGAAACGATTTAGCCTTCATGCAGGCAAACACACATATTAATGTACATTCCAAATGACAGCATAAGAATGCTTGATTGCCTGGTGGCTCAGAGGTTAAAGAGTCGGCCCACAAAACAGGAGACCTGAGTTTTATATCTGGGTCAAGAAGATTCCTTGGAGAAGAATGGCAACCACTCCAGGATTCTTGCCTGGAAAATCCCATGGATGGAGGAGCCAGGCAGGCTACAGTCCTTAGGGTCACAAACAGTCAGACACGACTGAGCGACTTCATTTTCACCTTCAAGAATGCTTGAAAAAAACTTAGAAACTTGTCAAATTTTGTAGAAAATAGATTTTTCCTTACTGGTTTGTTATAGATTTGCTTTTATAAATAGTGATGTTGAATATTTTTCGTATATTTTCATGTATTATCTAGTGTTTCCATTGCATATTATGGACTAAATGTAAGTTTCTTTGTCTCCTGGCTTCTAAGTTAACATCTTATATTTGAGGTTTGTAATTACAGTAGTACCAGACTTCTAGATGACAATTTCTATGTCAATTTCAGTAACTAAAAACAAAATATTTCATTTCTTATTCATTTTACATGTTCATAGAATTCTAGTACAATCTCTTTTTTACATGATTCCTATAACTTAGATAACACATTTTTATTAGAGGATAGTGTCAGAGTGTCTTGAACTGGTTGTTAATGTTCTCATCAGAACATGACACATATTTCTTTTATTCCCGACTCTTTTTACTAGAACAAGTCTCATGTCCTTATCCCAAAAAATAAGCCAAGAAGTTCAATCTGAGAAATTGGCAAAATATTTTAATTGTTTGATGCTATTATGTAAAAGTACAATTGCTTTTTAGTTAATCATATTTTCTGACTTTACTAAATTCACATTTTAATTATGACAGAATTTTATGTTGTTTCAACTTTATATGTAAGCAGTTGTTATCATCTGTAAAACCCTTTTGAACACTTGATTTAATTTTTTGACTTTTTAAAAAGTTTTTCCAAAAATGGCTATTAAAAAATAGTTTTTTTTTAATTGAAGAATAATTTCCTTACAGAATTTTGTTGGTTTCTGCCAAACATCAACATGAATCAGCCATAGGTATACATATGTCCCCTCCCTCTTGAAACTCCCTCTCACCTCCCTCCCCATTCCACCCCTTTAGGTTGTTACAGAGCCCTGGATTCAGTGCCCTGAGTCATACAGCAAACCCATTGGCTATCTATTTTACATGTGGTGATATAAGTTTCCATGTTTCTCTCTCCATACATCCCACATTCTTCTTCCTCCCTCCTGCATCCTAACATATCCATAGTCTGTACTCAATGTCTGGGTATCCATTGGTCCCATGAAAATAATTTCAACAGTACCATCTTTCTAGATTCCATACATAAGTCTTCAGTTCAGTTCAGTCACTCAGCCATGTTTGACTCTTTGCGAACCCAAGACTCCTTGTCCATCACCAGCTCCCTGAGACTACTCAAACTCGTGCCCACTGAGTTGGTGATGCCATCCAATAATCTCATCCTCTATCAGCCTTTCTCCTCCCACGTTCAATCTTTTCCAGCATCAGGTCTTTTCAAATGAGTCAATTCTTTGCATCAGGTGGCCAAAGTATTGGAGTTTCAGCTTCAACATTAGTCCTTCTAATGAATATTCAGGACTGATTCCCTTTAGGATGGACTGGTTGGATCTCCCTGCAGTCCAAGGGACTCTCAAGAGTCTTCTCCAACACCACAGTTCAAAAGCATCAAGTCTTTGGTGCTCAGCTTTCTTTGCAGTCCAATTCTCACATCCGTACATGACTACTGGAAAAACCATAGCTTTGACTAGACGGACATTTGTTGGTTGACAAACAAATGTCTCTGCTTTTTAATATGCTGTCTAGGTTGGTCATAACTTTCCTTCCAAGGAGTAAGCGTCTTTTAATTTCATGGCTGCAGTCACCATCTGCAGTGATTTTGGAGCCCCAAAAAATAAAGTCTGACACTGTTTGCACTGCTTCCCCATCTATTTGCCATGAAATGATGGGGCCAGATTCCATGATCTTAGTTTTCTGAATGTTGAGCTTTAAGCCAACTTTTCCACTCTCCTCTTTCACTTTCATCAAGAGGCTTTTTAGTTCCTCTTCACTTTCTGCCATAAGGGTGGTGTCATCTGCATATCTGAGGTTATTGATATTTCTCCCAGCAATATTGATTCTAGCTTGTGCTTCATCCAGTCAAGTATTTCTCATGATGTATTGTGCATAGAAGTTAAATAAGCAGGATGACGATACACAGCCTTGATGTACTCCTTTTCCTATTTGGAACCAGTCTGTTGTTCCATGTCCAGTTCTAACTGTTGCTTCCTGGCCTGCATACAGATTTCTCAAGAGGCAGGTCAGGTGGTCTGGTATTCCCATTTCTTTCAGGATTTTCCACAGTTTATTGTGATCCACATAGTCAAAGGTTTTGGCGTACTCAATAAAGCAGAAATACATGTTTCTCTGGGACTCTCTTGCTTTTTCAATGATCCAGTGGATGTTGGCAATTTGATCTCTGCTCCACTGCCTTTTCTAAATCCAGCTTGAACATCTGGATTATCAGGGTTCACATACTGTTGAAGCTTGTCTTGGAGAATTTTGAGTATTGTTTTACTAGTGTGTGAGATGAGTGCAATTTTGCGGTAGCTTGAGCATTCTTTGGCATTGGCTCTCTTTGGGATTGGAATAAAAACTTATTTTTTCCAGTCCTGTAGCCACTGCTGAGTTTTCCAAAATTGCTGGCATATTGAGTGTAGCTACTTCAAAGCATTATTTTTTATAATTTGAAATAGGTCAACTGGAATTCCATCACCTCCACTAGCTTTATCCATAGTGATGCTTCATAAAGCACACTTGACTTTACATTCCATGATGTCTGGCTCTAGATGAGTGATCACACCATCGTAATTATCTAGGTCATGAAGATATGCTTTGTATAGTTCTTCTGTGTATTCTTGCCACCTCTTTTTAATATCTTCTGCTTCTGTTATGTCCATACCATTTCTGTCCTTTATTTAGCCCATCATTGCATGAAATTTTCCCTTGGTATCTCTAATTTTCTTTAAGAGATCTCTAGTATTTCCCATTCTGTTGTTTTCCTCTATTTCTTGCACTGATCACCGAGGAAGGGTTTCTTATCTCTCCTTGCTATTGTTTGGAACTTTGCATTCAAATGTTATATCTTTCCTTTTCTCTTTTGTTTTTCACTTTTTTTTTTTTTTTTCACAGCTACTTGTAAGGCCTCCTCAGACAACCATTTTGATTTTTTTTGCATTTCTTTTTCTTGGAGATGGTCTTGATCCCTGTCTCCTGTATAATGTCATGAAACTCCATTTATAGTTAATCAGGCACTCTGTCTATCAGATTGGATCCCTTAAATCAATTGTTCACTTCCACTGTGTAATCATAAGGGACTTTATTTGGGCTATATATGAGTGGTCTACTGGTTTTTCCTCAGTTCAGTTCAGTTCAGTTCAGTTTAGTCACTCAGTCATGTCCGACTCTTTCCTACCACATGAAGCGCAGCAAACCAGGCCTCCCTGGCCATCACCAACTCCCGGAGTTCACTCAGATTCGCGTCCATCAACTCAGTGATGCCATTCAGCCATCTCATCCTCTATCGTCCCCTTTTTCTCCTGCCCCCAATCCCTCCCAGCATCAAAGCCTTTTCCAATGAGTCAACTCTTCACATGAGGTGGCCAAAGTATTGGAGTTTCAGCTTTAGCATCATTCCTTCCAAAGAAATCCCAGGGTTGATCTCCTTCAGAATGGACTGGTTGGATCTCCTTGCAGTCCAAGGGACTCTCAAGAGTCTTCTCCAACACCACAGATCAAAAGTATCAATTCTTCAGCGCTCAGCCTTCTTCACAGTCCGACTCTCACATCCATACATGACCACAGGAAAAACCATAGCCTTGACTAGACGGATCTTAGTCGTCAAAGTAATGTCTCTGCTTTTGAATATACTATCTAGGTTGGTCATAGCTTTTCTTCCAAGGAGTAAGCGTCTTTTAATTTCATGGCTGCAGTCACCATCTGCACTGACTTTGGAGCCCCCCAAAATAAACTCTGACACTGTTTCCACTGTTTCCCCATCTATTTCCCATGAAGTGATGGGACCAGATGCCATGATCTTCGTTTTCTGAATGTTGAGCTTTAACCCAACATTTTCACTCTCCTCTCTCACTTTCATCAAGAGGCTTTTTAGTTCCTCTTCACTTTCTGCCATAAGGGTGGTGTCATCTGCACATCTCAGCTTATTGATATTTCTCCCAACAATCTTGATTCCAGCTTGTGTTTCTTCCAGTTCAGCGTTTCTCATGATGTACTCTGCATATAAGTTAAATAAGCAGGGTGACAATATACAGCCTTGATGTACTCCTTTTCCTATTTGGAACCAGTCTGCTGTTCCATGTCCAGTTCTAACTGTTGCTTCCTGGCCTGCATACAGATTTCTCAAGAGGCAGGTCAGGTGGTCTGGTATTCCCATCTCTTTCAGAATTTTCCACAGTTTATTGTGATCCACACAGTCAAAGGCTTTGGCATAGTCAATAAAGCAGAAATAGATGTTTTTCTGGAACTCTCTTGCTTTTTCCATGATCCAGCGGATGTTGGCAATTTGATCTCTGGTTTCTCTGCCTTTTCTAAAACCAGCTTGAACATCAGGAAGTTCACTGTTCATGTATTGCTGAAGCCTGGCTTGCAGAATTTTGAGCATTACTTTACTAGCATGTGAGATGAATGCAGTTGTGCAGTAGTTTGAACATTCTTTGGCATTGCCTTTCTTTGGGATTGGAATGAAAACTGACCTTTTCCAGTCCTGTGGCCACTGCTAAGTTTTCCAAATTTGTTGGCATATTGAGTGCAACACTTTCACAGCATCATCTTTCAGGATTTGAAATAGCTGTACTGGAGTTCCATCACCTCCACTAGCTTTGTTCGTAGTGATGCTTTCTAAGGCCCACTTGACTTCACATTGCAGGATGTGTGGCTCTAGATGAGTGATCACACCATCGTGATTATCCGTGTCATGAAGATCTTTTTTGTACAGTTCTTCTGTGTATCCTTGCCACCTCTTCTTAATATCTTCTGCTTCTGTTAGGTCCATACCAAGTGTGAATTTGGCAGTGAGGAGTTCATGATCTGAGCCAAAGTGAGCTCCCAGTCTTGTTTTTGCCAACTGTATAGAGCTTCTCCATCTTTGGATGCAAAGAATATAATCAATCTGATTTCAGTGTAAATACATGGTGATATTTCTGCGTAGAGTCTTCTCTTCTGCTGGAGTCCAACTCCAGCAGCCAGAGATTCAATCTGAAGAGGTGAACGGTGTTGTCAATGAGACAGCCTCTCATTTTTCTTTTGGCTTGCCTCTTTATTCCAAGTTTAAGATTCTCTTTTATACTTTTCAAAGATATTAGGCCAGAGATTTGACATTTTCAGTTGATTTATTATCTCCATAAATCACTGTTGCTCTTCAAACAGAGTTCCTGCTTCAGTGATTCTCTCGGAATCAGCCTTATCATCTATTATTTAGCTCTTCTAATGTGTCCTATAGTTAACTTGTGGTTATAGTGTAATGCATGCTACATTCCTCAGTTTACTACTTATCTTCCTAAATCCTGTTTGCCTCTAACATCCTGAGCTCACCATCTCTTAAAAAGTCTTCTAGCTATAGTGTCTCTAAAAATTCCTAACTTCTATAAGCTATAGTAAAATATGCTAACTTTACAACATTCCTTAAATCTTTAACTTCTAACTGTTTTAATTATTTCTAAGCCCTAAATTCAGTAAACTCCTTTGCCATAAACATTCTCCTCACTAATAGGCTTCAGATATCAATCTCTCCCATGGCGTGAAGCTGTGGCCTATGTGCTCATCCTGGAAAACTTTTTTGTAATAGTCCTTGAACAAATGTCAATGATTAACTTTATGAATTATTTTCTGAGCAATGCTGCAGAAGGCTTTGTGCCTTCTCATGCTCCTCTCAAGAACAATAAGCACCTTAATATTCCTTTTCAGTCAACTCAGCCCAGGAGAGGAAAAGACAAGTCAGAATTACAAGGCCTAACTCCTTGATCCCGGGATCCGTGCCTGTGGGATGAGGAGAAGGGGCTGGGGACCGTGCCTCCATTTTGTCAGTAATGCCTAACACGGCTCCCGACATCTCCCCCTTTTTTATTTTTTAGAGCATAGGTATGAAACTCATTAGTTAGAGCAGAAACATTTTGTCTGAGTATTCTGAAAAGGCACGGGTCCATCACACAAATCAGAACTAACAGGCATAAGCACATGGCTGCATTAATCATTATCATAGAAAAGGATCCATGGATAAGATACCTCTCCAGATTTTCAAAGAGGGAATTAGAAATCCATTGAGAGGAAAAGTCAGACTCTGCCTGCTTCATATTCTGAATATCCTGATGTAACTTAGAAATATCAATACTAAAATCTGAATGATTCCAGATGCCTAATATATGATTTCTACTGTGTTCCCAAGAGTGCATGGACTCATTCACTTGTAGAGGGTAACGCACATCCATTTAAATTCAGCATGGCACCTTAAAGACAATGTAATTTTTAAATTTGTAGTTTCTTGCCCCATAAGCAGAACTGCTTCTTCTAAAGCATTTGACCTTATTTTCTATTTTCTTATCTATAATTTCCTGCATAGTAAGAGCTACAGAGATATTTTTGGACAGCTGATCAACAAACAAGGCCGTATGCACTTGTTTTGACAGGACAACAGCAGAAACTGTAACTGATGCAATTATGGCAATCAAGGCAGTTATTCCCACAACCAGAGCTGCAATGAATCTCTTAGGTTGAGAAATTAAGCCATTAAGTTCATATAAGACTTTCAGTGCATAATTATCAAACCATTGTCCCTCTAATTTTACAGGAACCATCAAATATGGTGGTTGCTTTACAATCATCACAGCCTTATAATTATTATAATCATTCCCATCAACACAATTGATATAAAACAATTCACATATATAACACTGTAAAGAGTTTCTACTTCAGAAACTTCCAAATCACTCTGATTTCTGGCCAACAAAAAGCATAGGGAGAGTGTACGCAGGCCTGTATAATATGTCTTTGTTCATTTAAAGGTCTATGTAAAATCACAGGTGCCATAGCAGCTAATGCTTTCCATAACTCAGGCTGCATGGAACCCGTTCCATCGAAGCTCACTAAAGGAGAAACCCATCCGTTGGCATGCCACTTAGTAATTACTAAAGGCATAAGGAAAATGAATTATTCCATGTGGACCTATAAGGCTCCACATAAATCAAGCCCTATTGTGGATTCGAAAATAGGGGCACCCCCAGTCTGTCAGAAAATGTCTGGTGGCAGCAATGGGAATAGATAACTTTATGGCGTACATACATTCTTTCCAGTGAGGAAAGCCAGAAATTTTGCTTATGCTTTCCCAGGCCTGTAGTCCTTGTTCATCAGAGTCCAAAGTGGGGAGTGCACAGCTCGGATAGTCCTT
Organism: Capricornis sumatraensis; assembly: GCF_032405125.1. Lineage (NCBI taxonomy): Eukaryota > Metazoa > Chordata > Mammalia > Artiodactyla > Bovidae > Capricornis > Capricornis sumatraensis. The sequence goes on from NC_091084.1 coordinate 12,991,224, forward strand.
TAAATGAGGGGCTGCCTTTTTTAAGGCATCAAATAATCTTTCTTGCGCCCCCGGCATCAGCAGCTGTAAAGACCAAAAGTCTCTCTTGCCATCGCTTCTTAGAGAATCAGTAAGCATGCCTTTCAAGGAAGTACTAAAGCATCCATTCAAAACTGGAGCTGCTTCTTGTAGAGAGGAAGGTATGGCAAAGCAAATAGGTGAATAAATGGACAGGCCTGAAAAATTGAAGGGAGTGCTGACCACTGTTTTAACATTATTAGGATAGATGGAAGCCCCACCCAAAAGAAGAGTATCATTAACATAAACATGAATGGGCTCATTCATCCAATCAACAGGCTGGAAAGAAGGTGGATTAGGCAAATAGACTCAATGCACTTTTTCTGCACTGGAGGGCCTCAGCTGACAACCCAACACAGCAAGCATAGCCACAAACATTACCATAGAAATGGCCTCATATCTTCCCCTTTCTATTAATTCTTCAGCCCACTGAGCCAGATGTTTTAGCTGGCCCCACGTTGGTACCGTTTTGGAGGTAGTTGTTTAAGTACGATGATCACCATGAGGTTATGAGGTGGGGAAGAGTACTTTTGAACTCGATCAGCATGTCTCTCCTGAAGCGCCAGGTGCCTGAAGCTATATACTAGCAGTGAAGCCTCAAGTGAAGGGTCACTCGCCCTTTGATGTTTCCTTGGCTCCCTCAGGTCTGGACTCGATGAGCTTCTGGTCTCCCCCTCTTTTTTCTGTCTTGGGCTCCAGGACTTCAGGGATTTGAGTAACCTCAGGGGTCCAAACAGGAGAAGTGGAATCCTGTGGAAACACACAAGCATACCCTCTCCCACAAGTTAGCAGTATATCTGGCCCTTTCCACTCTATGGTAAGGAGGTCTTTTCACTTAACCAGAGGCCGAGTTGTAGCCCCTTCAGGAGTCCAGTGTCTCATCATTGCAGTCTACCCCTGTGTGTCCACGTTTAAATGATTAATTACAAACAAAGCATGGTGTAAAACATGATGAGGAGAGGAATATTTAAATTCTCCCTGTCTTAATTTAGCTATCTGACTTTTTAAAGTATGGTGTGCTCTTTCCACTATGGCTTGGCCTTGGGGATTATAAGGTATTCCTGTTGAATGCACTATAGAAAATTGTTGACAAAATCTCTTAAAAGTAGCAGAAGTATAAACTGGGGCATTACCTGTTTTTATCTGTTTGGGGAGTCCTATTTGGGAAAAGCATTGAAACAAGTGCTGAATTACATCTTTTGTTGCTTCACCTCATCTAGCAGAGGCTATAATAACATGAGAAAAGGTATCCACGGTAACATGCACAAAAGATAGTTTTCCAAAGGCCGGGATATGAGTTACGTCCATTTGCCAGATAGCATTAGGCCTAAGGCCTCAGGGATTTACTCCTAATGGTGGAGATGGATTAAATGTTGGGCAATTTGGACATAACTTAACTATTTGTCTAGCTGCTTCCCTAGGGATATGAAATTCATACCTTAAACCAGCTTCATTTTGATGATGAATTTTGTGAGAATTTTTGGCCTTGTCAATCTTTTTATGTAAGTTTAAAGCAATTGCTTTAGTTAATGCATCTGCCAAAGTATTTCCTTCATGCAAAGGGCTGGGCCAGCTGGAATGGGCTCTAATATGTCCCACAAAATATTTTGTATCTCTATGTTTAATCTCCTTTTGTAAATCAGATAACAAGGAGAAGATGGTAGTTTTATTTTCCAGAATATTAGCAGTCCCAATATGAGGAAACAACCCTACAATATATTGGGAGTCAGTCAGAAGATTGAAGGTGTGGTCTCTTAAATGTTGAAAAGCCCAAATAACTGCTCATAACTCAGCCCTCTGGGCAGATGTCTCTTCAGTTACCTGAACATGGGATTTTTCATTAATAATTGTGGCTGCTTTACCATTAGAGGAACCATCTGTGAAAACTAAAATTGCCTCTTCCAGAGGTTGAATAGAAAATTTCTTCAGAAAAAAATTACTGGATGTATTTTCAAAATATGCAATAGGGGGCTTGAGGGCAAATGAAACAAAATCTGACCCCTGAAATCTATCAGGGAAATTTGTCAATCATCACTATTTTGTAAAAGAAATTGCAGTTGATCCTTATTGAATGGAATCACTATCTTTGCTACTTCTTTTCCAAAAAGTTCCACACGTCTTTTTATACCTTTTATAATTAATTAGCTGGGATAAGATAAAACTATTTTTCTTGGGGTCACTGGTAGATGGAGCCATTTCAATGGGCCTTCTTGCCACAAGCATCCTGTAGCTGTATGCTCTTCGGCGAGAATAATTAAATCTCATCTTCTGGTAATATTAATCTTAATTGATCGTTTAAAGCTTCATCCACTTTAACAAGAGCCTACTCTGCCTCATTAGTCAACTTTCTCTTAGAACTGGGATTTGAATCACTTTTCAAGCAATCAAATAAAGCTTTAAATCTACAGTAGTCAGTTTTAAATGTGGGCGTATCCAATTAATATCCCCTAATAATTTCTTGAAATGATCTCTCCCCAGCTGTAAAGGGGCATGACTGCAAAGAGGTATGGGTATTTAATACCCTCCCTAAATAAGAAAAAGGAGGATTTACTTGTATCTTATCTTGAGCTATTTTTAAACCCCAGCTTTTCAAGCCCTCAATCAATTCAGATAAAATTGGTTATAACAAGGTTCTGTCTATGTGAGCTGCCAAAATATCATCCATATAATGTATCAAATATAGATCTTTATAGTTTCCTCTAACATTTTGCACAGCTTGGTCTACAATTTTCTGACACAAGGTAGGGCTATTTTTTACTTTCTGAGGCAAAACTTTCTATTGAAACCTTTTATAGGGCTGTTTAAAATTAGCTGAAGGGAGACTGAAGGCAAAACATTCACAATCCTGGACAGCCAGGGGATGGTAAAGAAACAATCCTGTAGATCTATAACTATCACATTATACTGAAAAGGCACAGCCACCAGGGAAGGGAGGCCTGGCTAGAAGGCCCCCATGTTTTCCATAGTTGCATTTATAGCTCTCAAATCTTGTAACAATCTCCATTTTCCTGATTTTTTTTCTTAATAAAGAAAATAGGAGTATTCCAGGGGCTATTAGAAGGCTCTATATGGCCGGCTGTCAGTTGTTCCATAACTAAATCCTCAGTTGCCTCTAGCTTTTCAGCTGTTAAGGGCATTTGCTCCACCCATACTGGATCATCAGATTTCCAGGTAATAGGGTTGGCAGCAAGAGCAACAGCCTCTAGGATAAATTTGAATACCCCAGACCTTCTCTATTCTTGTTGAGAACTACCTCTAATGGCAAAACAATTTTCTACTGATCTTTACCAAGTCCCTTATCAGGATCATACCTCATTTGCAGCATTTGATTAGTAACCTTTTCATCTTGGCTATATAAAAGCATTCCCATCTGAGATAATATATCCCTCCTCCATAAGGAAAAAGGTAGTGAAGGAAGGTAAAAACAAAAGCTGTGCTATTCTTTGACCTTCATTATTTGCACAGTTTCAGTAGGCGGTGAGACCAAAACTTTAATTTCCCCAGTATAATCAGAATTTACTACAGCAGGCACCACCAAAATTCCTTGAAAAGAAAGCAAGCTATGCCCCAGCACAAGTCCTACAATGCCCTCAGGCAGGGGACCAGGCATTCCTGTTGGAATCGGAGTAACCGGCACGTCAGTGGTTAATATTTTTGTGGTGGTGGAACTGAGGTCCAGTCCTGCGCTACCTGGGGTAGCTCTGAGGAGCTGTGCAATGTGGCTGCCCCTATTGTTGTCTGGGGCCGGGGCTGCCCCTGCTGCCCATTTCCCTGAAACTGGGAAAAATTACAGGAAACTGTGGAAAATTCTGAAAGAGATGGGAATACCAGACCACCTAACCTGCCTCTTGAGAAATCTGTATGCAGGTCAGGAAGCAACAGTTAGAACTGGACATGGAACAACAGACTGGTTCCAAATAGGAAAAGGAATGCATCAAGGCTGTGTATTGTCACCCTGCTTATTTAACTTATATGCAGAGTACATCATGAGAAATGCTAGACTGGAAGAAACACAAGCTGGAATCTAGATTGCTGGGAGTAACATCAATAAACTCAGATATGCAGATGAATCACCCTTATGGCAGAAAGTGAAGAGGAACTGAAAAGCCTCTTGATGAAAGTGAAAGAGGAGAGTGAAAAAGTTGGCTTAAAGCTCAACATTCAGAAAACGAAGATCATAGCATCCGGTCCCATCACTTCATGGGAAATAGATGGGGAAACAGTGGAAACAGTGTCAGACTTCATTTTTGGGGGCTCCAAAATCAGTGCAGATGGTGACTGCAGCCATGAAATTAAAAGATGCTTACTCCTTGGAAGAAAAGTTATGACAAACCTAGATAGTATATTCAAAAGCAGAGACATTACTTTGCCAACAAAAGTCGGTCTAGTCAAGGCTATGGTTTTTCCATTAGTCATGTATAAATGTGAGAGTTGGACTGTGAAGAAGGCTGAGTGCTGAAGAATTGATGCTTTTGAACTGTGGTGTTGGGGAAGACTCTTGAGAGTCCCTTGGACTGCAAGGAGATCCAACCAGTCCATTCTGAAGGAGATCAACCCTGGGATTTCCTTGGTAGGAATGATGCTAAAGCTGAAGTTCTAGTATTTTGGCCACCTCATGTGAAGAGTTGACTCATTGGAAAATACTCTGATGCTGGGAGAGATTGGGGGCAGGAGGAAAAGGGGACGACCAAGGATGAGATGGCTTGATGGCATCACTGACTCGATGGACGTGAGTCTGAGTGAACTCCAGGAGTCGGTGATAGACAGGGAGGCCTGGCGTGCTGCGATTCATGGGGTTGCAAAGAGTCGGACATGACTGAGCTACTGAACTGAACTGGGAAAAGTTACCTCCCTGCACTTGAGAGGTGAGCGTAGTCCCATCCTTATGAAATTTAGATCTGGTGTCTTTTGCCCAATGATACGCTTTCTGGCATTGGGGGCCAAAGTTCCTTTGGGGGGTTAGTATTAGTCTGCATTGGCATGGCTTGTTGGCCCTGCCTGGCAGGACACTGCCGGCAAAATGCCCCATTTGGCCGCAAGAGAAACCTTTTTGTTTATTTGTAGAATCCTTTCCATTATGATTAATCTTTCTTTCTTTCTTTTTTTTTTTAAGCCTGGGTGAGGCCCCCTTGAGGGGGTTTTCTCCAAGGAGCAGGCTCTATATATTGTGCATATGTCTGCTTTAAAAGCTCCATTGTTTCTTGTTTCAAAAAGAAAAAAAAAAAAAACAAACAAAAAAAACTCTATCTTTCTCAGCCTTAGGCAGTACTCTGGGAGGCTTTGAAGGCAAAATGGGGAACTCCTGGGCCCTGGGAGGCACAAGCAGAGATGGCGGTGGTCACCTTAAATCATAAAGTGGTGGATAAATTTTTAAAGGTTTGCATAGAAGGGGAGGGAGCTCGCCAGGGCGACCAGCCACAGCGTCCTGTAAGCCCTCTCCTTCCTCCTGAGGTAGAGCACAGTCTCCATCCTTTTCTTCATCAATGGCAGAAAACATGATCTGTGCAGAAGGTGGAGACCCACCACCCACCACTATAGCCTCCCTCATAGGCTATCTAACAGCCTCATGATGGGGGTCCAGGGCATTTCTAATCATATTCCACAGAGCAAAAGCATCTACAGGAACCTTTTCTGGCCCATGCAAAGTATAAAACAAATATAAAACTTTAGACAGTCTTCCTGTGTTTAATGCCTCTATGGGCTAACATATGAAGTAATATTTCAATAAACATTTGTCTATTTTTAGATGCAGAGAAACCCATTCTTCTAGACAATATTCTTATTGATTCTGTACTTTCCTCACCCTGCCTAAATTGCAGAGGGGTGCCGGCCACCGTACAATCATAACCATCCTGCATTACAATCTCATATTACTTACTCTTCAGTGTCCCCTATTCTTGGCACCACTTGCTGGAGTTCAACTCCAGCAGCCAGGGATTCAACCTGAAGGGATGAACGGTGTTGGTGAATGAGGCAGCCTCTCAATTTTCTATGGACTGCCTCTTTATTCCAAGTTTAAGATTATCTTTTATACTTTTACAAAGACATTAGGCCAGAGGTTTGACATTTTCAGTTCCCCCTCTCCCAGATTTATTATCTCCATAAATCATTGTTGCTCTTCAAACAGAATTCCTGCTTCAGTGATTCTCACAGAATTAGCCTTATCATCTACTATCCACCTCTTCTAATGTGTCCTATAGTTAACGTGATTACAGTGAAACTCATGCTACATTCCTCCGTTTACTACTTATCTTCCTAAATCCTGTTTGCCCTTAACATTATGAGCTCACTATCTCTTAAAAAGACTTCTAGCTATAGTGTCTCTAAAAATTACTAACCTCTATAAGCTATAGTAAAATATGCTAACTTTACACCATTCCTTAAAACTTTAACTTCTAACTGATTTAATTATTTCTAAGCCCTAAATTCAGTAAACTCCTTTGCTATAAACATTCTTCTCACATAGACTTCAGATATCAAATTCTCCCAAGGCCTCAAGCTGCAGCCTATGTGCTCATATTGGAACATTTTTCCGTAAAAGTCCTTGAACAAATGTCAATGATTAACTTTATGAATTATTTTCTGAGAAACGCTGCAGAAGGCTTTGTACCTTCTCATGCTTCTCTCAAGAACAATAGTTCAGTTTCAGTTCAGTTGCTCAATCGTGTCTGACTCTTTGCGACCCCGTGAATCACAGCACACCAAGCCTCCCTGTCCATCACCAACTCACGGAGTTCACTCAGACTCACGTCCATCGAGTCAGTGATTCCATTCAGCCATCTCATCCTCTGTCGTCCCCTTCTCCTCCTGCCCCCAAACCCTCCCAGCATCAGAGTCTTTTCCAATGAGTCAACTCTTCGCATGAGGTGGCCAAAGTACTGGAGTTTCAGCTTCAGCATCATTCCCTCCAAAGAAATCCCAGGGCTGATCTCCTTCAGAATGGACTGGTTGGATCTCCTTGCAGTCCAAGGGACTCTCAAGAGTCTTCCCCAACACCACAGTTCAAAAGCATCAATTCTTCAGCACTCAGCTTTCTTCACAGTCCAACTCTCACATCCATACATGACCACTGGAAAAACTATAGCCTAGACTAGACAGACCTTTGTTGGCAAAGTAGTGTCTCTGCTTTTGAATATGCTATCTAAGTTGGTCATAACTTTTCTCCCAAGGAGTAAGCGTCTTTTAATTTCATGGCTGCAGTCACCATCTGCAGTTATTTTGGAGCCCAAAAAAATAAAGTCTGACACTGTTTCCCCATCTACTTCTGATGAAGTGATGGGACTGGATGCCATGATCTTTGTTTGCTGAATGTTGAGCTTTAAGTCAACTTTTTCACTCTCCTCTTTCACTTTCATCAAGAGACTTTTTAGTTCCTCTTCACTTTCTGCCATAAGGGTGGTGTCATCTGCATATCCAAGGGTATTGCTATTTCTCCCGGCAATCTTGATTCCAGCTTGTGTTTCTTCCAGCCCAGCATTTCTCATGATGTGCTCTGCATATAAGTTCAAAAAGGAGGGTGACAATATACAGCCTTAATGTACTCCTTTTCCTATTTGGAACCAGTCTGTTGTTCCATGTCCAGTTCTAACTGTTGCTTCCTGGCCTGCATACAGATTTCTCAAGAGGCAAGTCAGGTGGTCTGGTATTTCCATCTCTTTCAGAATTTTCCACAGTTTATTGTGATCCACACAGTCAAAGGTTTTGGCATAGTCAATAAAGCAGAAATAGATGTTTTTCTGGAACTCTCTTTCTTTTTCCATCATTCAGCGGATGTTGGCAATTTGATCTCTGGTTTCTCTGCCTTTTCTAAAACCAGCTTGAACATCAGGAAGTTCACTGTTCACGTACTGCTGAAGCCTGGCTTCGAGAAATTTGAATGCTACTTTACTAGCGTGTGAGATGAGTGCAATTGTTTGGTAGTTTAAGCATTCATTGGCATTGCCTTTCTTTGAGATTGGAATGAAAACTGACCTTTTCCAGTCCTGTGGAGCGCAAGCAGCTGAGATGACGCTCCGAGTGCAGCTGAGAGGAGCTACCCCATGTTTGAGGTGAGGGGCAGAAGTCAGGAAGACCCCACGCCAGAGGGGCGGTGACAGAGATGAGCTACCCCACGCCCCATGTCCAAGGTCAAGGACATCAGCCAAAAGGAGTTATCCTGTATCCGAGGTCAGGATCAGCAGCTTAGAGGAGCTACCCCACATCCAAGGTCGGGGTGGCAACCGAGAGTGCCAGGCTGCCACAGGGCAGGAGCAGCCAAGAGGAGCTACCCCTACTCGAGGCCAGGGGCGGTGGCCAGAAGGAGCGACCTCACATCCAAGGAGTGGTGGCTGCGTGTGCGCCAAGAGCCTACAGGAACTATTCCACTTTCAAGGTCAGGAGGGGCGGCAGTGAGGAGATACCCCTCAAGAGCAATAAGCACCTTAATATTCCTTTTCAGTCAACTCAGCCGAGGAGAGGAAAAGATAAGTCAGAATTACAAGGCCTAACTCCTTCATCCTGGGATCCATGCCTACAGAATGAGGAGAGGGAGCTGGGGATCGTGCCCCCATTTTGTCAGTAATACCTGATGTGGCTCCTGACACTCTTCTGTTGTTGGAACAGGGTGTTTGCTATGACCAGTGCATTCTCCTGGGAAAACTCTATTAGTCTTTGCCATGCTTCATTCTGTACTTCAAGGCCAAATTTGCCTATTACTCTGGGTATTTACTGATTTCCTACTTTCACATTCCAATCCCCTATAATGAAAAGGAAATCTTTTTTGGCTGTTAGTTCTAAAAGGTCTTGTAGGTCTTCAGAGAACCGTTCCACTTCAGCTTCTTCAGCATTACTGGTCGGGGCATAGACTAGACTTGGATTACTGTGATATTGAATGGTTTGCCTTGGAAATGAACAGAGGTCATTCTGTCATGTTTGAGATTACCTCCAAGTACTGCATTTTGGACTCTTTTGTTGACTATGATGGCAACTCCATTTCTTCTAAGGGATTCTTGCCCACAGTAGTAGATATAATGGTCATCTATGTTAAATTCACCCATTCCAGTCCATTTTAGTTCACTGATTCCTATAATGTCGGCATTCACCATTGCCATCTCTTGTTTGATCTCTTCCAATTTGCCTGAATTAATGGACCTAGCATTCCAGATTCCTAGTAATATTGCTCTTTACAGCATTGGGCCTTGCTTTCATCACCAGTCACATTCACAACTTCGTGTTGTTTTTGCTTTGGCTCCATTTGTTCATTCTTTCTGGAGTTACTTCTCCACTGATCTCCCGTAGCACATTGGGCAATTATCGACCTGGGGAGATCATCTTTCAGTGTCCTACCATTTTACTTTTTCACACTGTTCATTGGGTTCTCAAGGCAAGAATACTGAAGTGGTTTGCATTCCCTTCTTTAGTGGACCACATTTTGTCAGAACTCTTCACCATGAATTCATTTGTCAGTCTTGGGTGGCCTCATGGCTCATAGTTTCATTTAATTAGATAAGGCTGTGGTCAATGTGGTTAGAGTGGTTAGTTTTCTGAGATTGTGGTTTTCAGTCTCTCTGCCCTTTGATGGAGAAGGATAAGAGGCTTATGGAAGCTTCCTGATTGTAGAGACTGACTGAGGGGGGAACTAGATCTTGTTCTGATGGGCAGGGAAGGGCCCAAGAGGAAGGGTCCTCTTCAACTCTCTCTATCAGATAATAGTCAGATCTTTTAAAACTAGTTGTAAGTGTTAACTTCTAACACTTTATGAAAAATATTGTGTATTATTATTTGCTCCTTGAATGTTTGACAGAACTCATCATTAAAGCTTCATGGTGTTGGAGTTTCCTTTATGGGAAGATGTACTAAAACAAATGTATTACAATAAATTCAGTATTTCAGATACATGGATCTATTTAAATCCACAACTGAATTATATTAATATGTTGATTCAACAGGAAACATATACTGAAATAAATTTTTCAATACAAAAGGTGAAGACATATAGTATTTGTTTTAACAGAGACTTTTTTTTCCCTCTGATTCATATACTTTCATGTGACTGCAAATTTGGCACATTTTTGTCAGTTAATACTTTAAGCAATTTTTATGTCCCAATCTCTATCTACTCTCTCTTTGGAACTTTATTTACACAAGTATTTAAGTCCTTGATATTGTTGCACAGGTTACCAGTGATCTGTTAACTTTTTAAAATATTTTTTCTCTCATTTTTCAAGATATAATTTTTTTCTGTCTTGATGTTTACTCACTTTTTCTGGTATCATTTCCATATTCTCATTAATTCTAGGCCATAAAAATTTAATTTCAGTTACTGCATATTTCTCTTACAGAATTTTCACCTGGATTCTTTTTTATGTTTTCTGTTTCTTAGTTAATATTTTGTTACTTAATTCATCAATAATATTTTAAAACATAGCACAGAAAGCATACTTAAAATAGTTGCTTTAAACTTCTTATGAACATTGCAAACTCTGGGTCATTTATCTTAAGCCTGATCTCTGTTGCTGGTTTGTTATTTTTGTTTTCCTTGACATTGATTAACCTTTCCTTACTCTCTATGTGCTTGTTAATTTGGTTGTTTCTCAAACTATGTGTGTGCTATGATTTGGGGCTCCTGATTTTATTACATACCTCAAAAGAGTATGTGTAGTATTTTTTTTTTTAATCAGTCAATTAGTCTGATTAGACTTACACATTAAACTCAGTGTGGATGGCAGCTCAAGTGTCAGTTTTGTTATTTTAGTTTTATCTCCAAACTGTTTTTAGTCTGTCCTCTTAATTTATAGCTTAATGATCAGAGACTTGAGTAGTCTTTGGAATCTGTTGTTTTCTGCAGTTTCTCTTGAGAAGACCTCCTCAGGAGGAGGCCTTGAAATACAATTCTTCTTATGCAACTCAGATTCTACTTAACACTCTTCTTTGCTCCATTTCTGGATAGCTACAGCTTTTATCATGGGCTCTTTGCTTCCCGCGAATAAGATTCCAGGTTTGTTTGTTAGTCTGTTTAACATAACTTGTAATTTACTCATATGCTACAATATAAAATAATCAGGACCATAAGCTACACTTGTTTCTCCATTTTATGCTCCTAGCAGAGTTAGTGTTACATATGACACAATATATACTTTTATTTTACTATAAAACCAATTTACAAAAGATTTTGGAAAATAAGTATATACATTGAAAATCCCTAATGGAGAAATGCCAGAAGTCTAACTCATTTTGCAAAGAAAATGACAGGTTTTGAAAACTTTTCATAGTATGTTGCTAACATCACAAAATTTGTAGATAGTTGGAAATAATTTTGCTATTGAAGAACTACAAAAAACATTTTACTAAATGATCATTTGACAAAAAAAAAATGACAGAAAGGATAGAAAGATAATCAAGTCTTCAACTATGCAATTTATTTGATTGACATTCTTTAAAATGAACATATACGGTTACCTGATTATGAAAAGGAGAATGACATTGGAAGTTTTGGTGAAATATCTTGTTAGATCTTCTAAAGAAAATAAAAGCCATATTATCCTAATATAATTTATATGTTGATGTCTTGGTTTGAACTTACATTGGAATTTGTTGTATAATCAACTCTGATAGATGCTTAAGCCTTATTTTTTTATTTACTTGATTGAAACCTCACTGTAAAATCCCTATGCTTATTCAACATTGTCTCCATAATGCCTAATATAAGGAAGGAGAAGTATGTTGTTTAGAAAACTGGTACCCATACACATGGGACGAAGAAAGACTGAAGAAAGAGCCAGATATAGAAGCCTTTCCTGGGTTCAGCTATATATACCATCCAGATGATCTTAACAACTCCTTACCCTCTCAAGGCTATGTCTTTAAACAGCTCCTACTGCAGGAATGTTAGATAGAATGTATATTCCAAGGACACACGGATGGAATGAGGAGCTTCCTATTGCCAGGGTCCAGCCCAAGTGTCTACCAGTGGTTATATCCTCTCCATGATCTTCTCCAATACTCCAATTATTGTGACCAGCCCTTATGATCTCACATACCCCACTTCCTCATTGTACTCTGAATGGTAGGCAAGGAGTTTTCCTAGGATGGAGGCAGTTTGTTTTCAGCAGCTCTCTGGCTCCATTGGAAGTGGATACTACAATAACAACGATATTCTGTTCAGTTCAGTTCAGTCTCTCAGTTGTATCCAACTCTTAGTGACCCCATGGACTATATATAGCATGCCAGGCTTCCCTGTCCATCATGAACTCCCGAGCTTGCTCAAACTCGTGTCCATTTAGTCGGTGATGCCATCCAATGATCTCATCCTCTGTTGTCCCTTTCTCCTCTCACCCTCAGTCTTTCACAGCATCAGAGTGGGTCTTTTTCAATGAGTAAATTCTTCATATCAGGTGGCCAAAGTACTGGAGCTTCAGCTTCAGGATCAGTACTTACAATGATATTAGGCACAGACGAAAACAAAAATTCATATAATGATTCCCACGATAGACAGTAATGTTTTCCACCAAGAATCCTAAGATCTGCATGATTGATTTCTGAATTTCCTTAGACTCAGGCAAGCTCACTCAGGGCATTCACTTATTTCCTCATGTGAATGTATAAAGATGATACATTAGCAGTTTCATCAGGTATGAACACACAACATTCTGTTTGGATAATGTCACATGCACCTCCTTTTAAAGCAGTAATAAATCCAAGCCCAACCTATTCTGGATCATAACTTTTTCCTTTAGAGACATTTTTGTGTTCAGTAAAGACAGACTCTATTGGCTACCATTTAAGTCTTGTGGGGTGAGTTTAGTAGGAGCGTCTCTGTATGCCATGTCCTCCAGGCAAGCTGAAGAGAACAGGACAGTGGCAGTAAGGAGACAAAGACAAATGACTATTCCAGCAGAAAATAGTGCATAGTTATCTGGCCTTGAACAGAGGGAGGTTGGCAGCTTAAGGAAGTTGTCCTGGTTGTGCATACCATATGTGTTGTCCTGGGGAGGAAGCACTGTCAGATGTGACCAGATGGACTGGGGGCAGGATATGTGAGACCAGGAACTCCTTTCTTTCAATGTTCCATTCTAAGTATAGTGCATTTCAAAAGGTTTGGAGTAAGAAAATGGGGCCCCAGGGGAGATAGTAGTTGGCTCTCACCCCAAAGTGAAAAGTGTCTCAAGCATCCCTGTGGGATGTCTCATTGCAAACTAGAGGAGATAATTCTGCTCCCTAGGATAATGGGGCTTGGTGTTCTCAGTGCATTGCCTATCGATCCATGATGAAAGTTGGAGCACTAGCTGTTTCCCACAATTTCCGTACATTTAGGGCATTGAGTTTCTGTGTGGGGTCCCATCTGACATGCAGGGCATCAAGCCCTACACCCAATTTCTAGCTATTCATTGAGTGTATCTGTACATGGTATTCCACTTCCCTGGTGACCCAAATGGTAAAGAATCCGGCTGCAATGTGGGATAACTGGGCTCAATTCCTTGGTTGGGAAGATCACCTGGAGGAGGACATGGCATCCCACTCCAGTATTCTAGCCTGGAGAATCCCATGGACAGAGGAGCCTGGCAGGCTGCAGTCCATGGGATCACAAAGAGTTGGACATGACTGAGTGATTTAGCACAGCACAGCATAATCCTCTAATGATGGTGATCTTGTTTTCTTGGCAATGTAAAACTTGAGGTAGGCCAGATACAGTATCCAGAAAAATCAAGGCATATTTTGAACCCTCACTCAGAGTGAGGGGGTCAATATGATCAGTTTTTCAATCTCATGCCAATTTGCCAATCCCTCACTTGGGAACTCCAGTGGATGACTTGAGTCCTTTGGCAGTTGCTTTGGGCATTGTTCAGAACACACAGAACATACTTCTGTTGTTACATAACTGAATCACTGTATTTCAAGGACAAATCTGGTGTCCATGGCAATTTGCCATTCTGCACAGTGCTCATATCTTGACTTAACACATCAGCTTCTTGATTGACAGTACGTATCACTACCTTATGAATGAAGGTGAGGAAACAGTAAGGTGTGCCTCATTCTCTTGCAGGCCAATCAAAATGTCTTCACATATCCTGACTCCTCAATGGCTTATTCATGATCATCTAGCCCTTGGCTTTCCATCATCTAAGCCATAGAGTTACTCCCTCTAAAACAGTCCAACTGTCATTGTAAAGGCTTAAAAACCAGGGTTACTGTGTGACCACCAGCCCAACTGCTCTGAATTCAGCCCACGGGCTTGTTCATGTTTGTAGGCATTTGTATACCAGCCATTAGTGGGAATTTCCCCCAATCCCTTCCCAAAGGCCACAGGGGCTACTGTAGAAATAGAGGTGGGGGCCTACAAAGGACCTACATACTCTATAGGGCCTAGTAGTACCCACATTTCTAGAGACAGAGAGTTAGCAGACATGGTTGTCCTCTGTTGGCAATAGACTACCACTTGGTCAAAGTGGAGATTTGAGTCATGTCAGAGATGGGTCGATGAAACATATTCTCAATTCACCCCTTGACAAGAAAGATATTTCTTGCTATGAAAAGTTGCTCTTTTCTAAGAAGCTCTATCTGGAAGAGTTTAGAAGTGGTTTCTCTATTAGGGTATATTGGGTTTCTGCCCTTTTCAGAGCTGGAACCAAAACCCTAGGGATAGTCTCTCTGTTTCTGCCATAGTGCCCAATCTGTAACTACCAGAGTGACAAATACATTTAACTCAAATGATAGTCTGCTTGAGAGATGCCTCAAGCTTTAATCAGCTTGCCTCATATAATGTTAACATGTAAATACTTGCTTCTGCTTCAGGACCCTCTGCAGGTTTTTCTGGAACATCTACAAAGGAGAGGATGAGCAGTGTATCTGAAGAAAAATTAAGGCAAAGGCACCATTTTAAAGTTGTGGTAAGTTCTAGGTTGTGTAAGAGACATATTGTCCCTGCACTGATGACTGAGAGGGTGCAAACCTATCCAGTCCCTAAGAAGGTGGAAGAGGTACAAACCTTCGTAGGGATGTTGGGGATTTTATTTCTCAACTCAGCATACTGTTTCTGTCGCTTATACTGCCTGCTGAAAAAAAGGCATGTGTGAGAGTTGGAGTCCTAGGAGCAAACTGTCTCTGAGAAGGAAGAAAAAACAATACAGTATTGTAAAGTAATTAACTTCCAATTAAAATAAATTTATATTGGTGGATTCATGTTGATGTATGGAAAAACAAGTAAAGTATTGTAAAGTAAAATAAAGTAAAATTAAAAAAAATAAAGTATCAAATAAGCCTAATTAGCTTAGTATCTCTCATTTATAAGAAAAGAGAACACATCTTTTGAGATATTAAAAAGAACCTCTAAAAAAATCCAAATTTTTTTTTTTTTTATAGTTCACCAAGATTTCATTTAGAATTTGATTTTTGGAAAATTGTTCGAAAAATATCAAAAAGTTTTAAAATACTTGATTAAATAGGATAATCAGTTCAGTTCAGTTCAGTTGCTCAGTCATGTCCAACTCTTTGCGACCCCATGAATTGCAGCACGTCAGGCCTCCCTGTCCATCACCAGTTCCCAGAGTTTACCCAAACTCATGTCCATCGAGTCGGTGATGCCATCTAGCCATCTGATCCTCTGTTGTCCCCTTCTCCTCCTGCCCCCAATCCCTCCCATCATCAGTCTTTTCCAATGAGTCAACTGTTCACACGAGGTGATCTCTGTAAAATAATGCTTACTTCCTTTAGCCATTATGATGACTAAATACTTCAAAGATAAATACAGATAATTAAATAGTTATAAAAAACCTAGCTCTTTTAATAGAGAATACTCAGGTTTCTTAAGTAATCAAATATTTGATAAAGGCAATACAAAATACAATAAATTATTTTGATAGATCTAGAATCTTTTATTTCCAGGCAGAAAAGGGTATGTCTGAACATTCTTTTCTAATCTCAGGTCTTTCTCCAACTTTCTTACTTGAGCTTCAGCTTCTAATTGCACATCAGTGGCCAGCTGAACTGCTTACAGTAGACATACTGTGGCAGATGTTCATTCCCCTCTTTGCACTAGTGACCAATAAACAATTTCTGAAACACATTGAAACAGCCATGCCTTTCCAGTGTACCTGTATTCACAGGGCATGCCACATTTTTGATATATAAGAGTCACCCCTCTCCACATAGATAGAGGTAAATTGCCAACTGGAAATTTCCCCCACAGATGTCTCTTCCCCCAAACCCAGTTCTTTAATCTCCTGGCTCACTTGCCAGTTCTTGGTACACAAATTGACTCCTGTACACAAAGGGTAAAGGGAGATTGACAAAAGAGGCAGACCACTGCAGACTGGTAAGTGGCAGTTTTAATCAGCAAGGAAACTTACTAAGTAGCCACAGTATGGTGATCTCTGCATACACCTGCCAGAATCTTAGTTTATATAAAGATATTAACTGGGGTTCGTCATGTATATCATACTTCAGTATTCTTGCCTTGAGAAGCCCATGAACAGTATGAAAATGTAAAAAGATAGGACACTGAAAGATGAACTTTCCAGGTCGGTAGGTGCCCAATATACTACTGGAGATCAGTGGAGAAATAATTCTAGAAAGAATGAACGGATGGAGCCAAAGCCTAAAGAAAACCCAATTGTTAATGTGACTGGTGATGGAAGTAAAGTCTGATGCTGTAAAGAGGAAACCTGGGATATTAGGTCCATGAATCAAGGAAAATTGGAAGTAGTCAAACAGGAGATGGTAAGAGTGAACAATGACATTTTAGGAATCAGCAAAATAAACTAGACTGGAGTGGGTGAATTTAACTCAGATAACCATTACATCTACTACTGTGGGCAAGAATCCCTTAGTAGAAATGGAGGAGCTATCATAATCAAAAAAATAGTCTGAAATGCAGTACTTTGATGCAATCTCAAAAATGACAGAATGATCTCTCTTCATTTCCAAGGCAAACCATTCGATATCACGGTAACCTAAGTCCAAACCTAACCATGATGAAGAAGCTAAGGTTGAATCGTTCTATAAAGATTTACAAGACCTTCTAGAACTAATATCAAAAAAAAGATGCCCTTTTCATTATAGGGTACTGGAATGCAAAAATATGGATAAATACCTGGAATAACAGGCTAATTTCACCTTGGAGTACAGAATGAGCAGGGCAAAGGCTAACAGAGCTTTGCCAAGTGAACACACTAGTCACAGCAAACACCCTTTTCCAACAACAGAAGAGAATACTCTACACATGGACATCACCAGATGATCAATACCAAAATAAGGTTGATTATATTTTGTGCAGGCAAAGATAGACAAGATCTATACAGACAGCAGAAACGACTGGGAGATGAATGTGGCTCAGATCATGAACACTATATTGCCAAATTCAGATTTAAATTGAAGAAAGTAGGGGAAACCCCTATACAATTCAGGCATGACCTAAATCAAATCCCTTCTGATTATATAATGAAAGTGACAAATAGATTCAAGGGATTAGATCTGATAAACAGAGTGCCTGAAGAATTTGGACAGAGGTTCCTGACATAGTACAGGAGGCAGTGGTCAAGACCATCCCCAAGAAAAAGAAATGCAAAAAGGGAAAATTGTGGTCTGAGTAGGCCTTAAAAATAGATGAGAAAAGTAGAGAAACAAAAGACAAAGGAGAAAAGGAAATACCCATTTGAATGCAGAGTTCTAAAGAATAGCAAGGACAGATTAGAAAGCCTTCCTCAGTGATCAATGCAAAGAAATAGAGGAAAACAATAGAATGGGAAAGACTAGAGAACTCTTCAAGAAAATCATAGATAGCAAGGGAACATTTCATGCAAAGATAGGCACAATGAAGGACAGAAATGTTATGGACCTAACAGAAGCAGGAGATATTAAGAAGAGTTGGTAAGAATACACAGAAGAACTATAAAAAACACATCTTCAAGACCCAGATAAGCAAAATGGTATGATCACTCACCTAGAACCAGATCCTGGAATGTGAAGTCAAGTGGGCTTTAGGAAGCATCACTATGAACAAAGCTAGGGGAAGTGATGGAATTCCAGTTGAGCTATTTCAAATCCTAAAAGACGGTGCTGTGAAAGAGCTGCACTCCATACGCCAGCAAATTTGGAAAACTCAGAAGTGACCACACAGCTGAAAAAGGTCAGTTTTCATTCCAATCCCAAAGAAAGACAATGCCAAAGAATGCTGAAGTACTGCACAATTGCACTTATCTCATGTGATAACAAAGTACTGCTCAAAATTCTCCAAGCCAGGCTTCAACAGAATGTGAACCATACACTTTCAGATGTTCAAGGTGAATTTAGAAAAGGCAGAGGACCAGAGATCAAATTGTCAACATCCTCTGGATCATTGAAAAAGCAACAGAGTTCCAGAGAAACATTTACTTCTGCTTTACTGACCTTGCCAAGTCCTTTGACTGTGTGGATCACCACAAACTGGAAAATTCTGAAAGAGATAGTAATACCAGACCACCTGACCTGCCTCCTGAGAAATCTACGTAGGTCAGGAAGCAACAGTTAGAACTGAACATGGGACATCAGACTGGTTCCAAACGGGGAAAGGAGTATGTCAAGGTTGTATATTGTCACTCTGCCTACTTAAATTCTATGCTTACTTAACTTCTAATACTGGACTGGATGAAACACAAGCTGGACTCAAGATTACTGAGAGATAACCCAGAGGGATGGTATGGGGAGGGAAGAGAGATGGGGGTTCAGGATGGGGACATGTGTATACCTCCAATTAACCTCCAATTAAAATAAATAAATTTATATTAAAAAAAGATTGCTGACAGAAATATCAATAACTTCAGATATTCAGAGGCCACCACCTATATGGCAAAAAGTTAGGAAGAACTAAAGTGCCTCTGATGAAAGTGAAACAGGAGATTGAAAAAGTTGACTTAAAACTCAACATTCAGAAAACTAAGATCATGGCATTGGGTCCCATCACTTCGTGGAAAATAGATTGGGAAACAGGGGAAACAGTGAAAGAATTTATTTTTTTGGACTCCAAAATCACTGCAGATGGTGATTTCAACCATGATATTAAAAGATGCTTGCTCCTGGGAAGAAAAGTTTTGACCAACCTAGACAGCATATTAAATAACAGAGACATTACTTTGACAACAAAGTTCTGTCTAGTCAATCTATGGTTTTTCCAGTAGTCATGTATGGATGTGAGAGTTGGACTGTAAAGCAAGCTGAGTGCTGAAGAATCGATGCTTTTGAAATGTGGTGTTGGAGAAGACTCTTGAGAGTCCCTTAGAAAGCAAGGAGATTCATTCATTCCATCCTAAAGGAAATTGGTCCTGAATACTCATTGGAAGGACTGATGTTGAAGCTGAAACTCCAATACTTTGGCCACCTGATGCCAAGAATTGATACCCTGGAAAAGACCCTGATGCTGCAAAAGATTGAAGGCAGGAAGAGAAGGGGATGACAGAGGATGAAACTCTGGGAATTGGTGATGGACAGGGAGGCCTGGTGTGCTGCAGTCCATGGGTTTGCGAAGAATAGGACATGACTGACTGACTGAACTGAACTGAACTAAACTGAACCATCCAGATGGTCGGAACAGTATCTTACTCTCTGTAGCCTCTGTCCTTGTAACAGTATCCACTATGGGTATGATAGGTAGAACATATATTCCGAGGACAGAGAAAGAAGTGAGGCATCTCTGATTGCCTAGATCCAGTTTAATGGTCAATAAGAATGTGCATCCTCTTGATAACTTCCTCCAAGAACTAATAGAAATTAATGCAGCAAACAAAAGAAACTAAGAAAATATTTAGTGCTTTAAGTGCCTAAAAGGAAACATATTTCCCCTTAACAAGGAAGTAAAATTGTACTGCAAGGTAAGTATTTTTTAAAACTCTTAAATTAGGAAAGGAAAAATACATTAAACATGAACAGAATGACTATCATAATTCATGTAAAATATTTTTTAATTAAGCAACTTAAACTTGTTTTTATACATTTAAAACCCAAGGCCAAGACATTTTGTGCTTGAAATCAAGTGATTTCTTTAAGTAAAAAAAAAAATGATTAAGCAAATCTTTATCAACATTTAAAACTATTCTCTGCAGTTGTTGCTCATAGATATCTTTCCTAAGTCTTTCACAGTCTACTGGGATTTCTAGCATATTTAGCTATCTCCAAAAGTTTTCAAGAGGGATGTGATATTTTTAATATAAAGGATTAATTGAGCAAATGGAAAATATTTCATTTCTGTGTCATATTGCTAAAATAAAATACCTGCTAAATCTTCATACGTATCTATTTAAATCTATTGTGCTATACAAAATGCTGATCATGTTTCTTCTTGTTCTGATGAGAAAAGCCTTAATTACCTACAATCAGAATGTTTATAGATATATGATGACCTAAAGGCTATTCATTTAGTTTGTGCCTAGTATCTGCACTCTGCCCTCCTATTTTTCTCTCTTCACAGAAAATACTGGGTAAGGAAAAGAGCATATCTCTTTATTTGTAAAAAATGCTAAAACGAGGAATACAGTCAGGATTCCTTATGGCTGTCTGCTTTCCCTACCCTTATTAACAATGCTCTAACTCTTTTACAAGAAGTTCTCATGAAATATTTTGTTTTAGAATTTTACTTTTCTCGCCTTTTGGTGACCTCACTTGGATAATTGCAGCATATGGTCTAAGTGAGTATGAAATTTAACTGTCTTAAAACATGCCAAAAGCAAGTATAACAAGAACTTTTTACCCAGTGCTCTCTAATGAACAAAATGATAATTTACCAGATGTTTCAGATTTGCAATAATTAGAACCATAAAATCTTTCCAATAGAATTGAGCAAGAATATAGAAAATCATATTTTTTATACACGAGCTATGATTTCAGAGCCCAAATTAAATATCAGACTCTTTGTTAAAAATGTACAAAATTACGTAAGGATTTTTATTCTGAACTGTACTTTAAAGTATTAAAATTGATAATCCATCACAATCACACTTTTATAGAAATAAGAGCCTTCAGAAGTCAAGTGGAGGATGAGTCTGTAATTTTCAAAAAGAATAGCTGTTCTTAGTAAATTGTGTAGTGATTTAAATATCAGATACTCAAAAGGTTATGTAAAAGACTATTAGAATGTTATGTGTATCATTAACATATGCTTAATATTCACTTAATGGATATATCATTTGCAATAATAATAGTAATAATTATAATCTGAGTTAATTGAATTAGCTCATATATATTATGTGTCTTTCTGAAGGTAACATATTACAAAATGAAACTTCTAAGATAGTACCAGTGGAGATTATAAGTTAGGAGGAAAAGAACAATCTCTAAAATATGTCTAGGTTACTGTTGCATTGTTTGTGCTCATTATCCAACTCAAAATTATATTTTAATTCTTCCTGAAAGGAATAATGATTATCATTGAAATTATTAGAAGTTACAGTGATAAATTTCAAAATTAAATGTGTGATAGCACCTAAAATAATTTATTTTAGTTTCACTTTATACATTGTGAATATTAAAATAATTGCATTTTGTTTAATTATATGAAAACAGTTTAAAATGGAAGAAAAAAATGATAAAATATTAAAAGACAAAAACTAGACCTACAGCCTATCATTGCATAATCAATATATTACAAGATATATATTTAAAGTGGAAAACACAATTAATCAATGAGAAATTTGAATGACACAGTAAAATGGAATAAAGATGTATTTAAAGCAAAATGGATACCTTGAAATCTTACGCACTTTTAAGAAGTGCTCCACAAATTTGGCACTGACAGTTTTACTGTTCACTTCTCTTAGTCTTTAGTTACATTTCATTATAATTATAAAAATTATATTTTTATTATTTTATCTTATGGACTTTATATTTAGAATGCTCAGAATAACACATTTTCAATAGTTTATTTGGAAAAATAAATGAGTCAAAAAAAGATTAGATCTAGAGATTAATGTTTAGGATTAGAAGGGAAATACTCTGCACTTTTCCAAGGCTTTTTAACCCTTGATGATGAACCAGTGTCTATTGATATTATTTTCAGGTTTAGTTCATCACAGGATAAATTTCAGATTTGTTAATATTGGGCTAGTGTGGTTCTAATTAAACATCTAGAAAAAAAAAAAAGCATAAGGGAAAGCAAATGCCACTTAATAGTATTGTTAGATCAAAAATAAAGAAAAACCTGAGAATAATATTACTAGACTCCAATTGAGTCTAATAGAGAAAAAAATATTTAAGTTATTATTTTTACCCTCAATTCCAGGAGATAGCTCTTTTAACTTTGAGTTATGTATTAGTTAATAGAGTTCCAATTATAAAATCTACCTAAAACACTTCAATTATTTTATTAGAAGAATGGAAACAATTTAAATCTATCATTTCAAAAAAATGTCCACCTCATTCCATTTGGAGTGCACCATTTTTAAAAATTATGTAGATTGAATTTATACAAATATCTTCAGTCTAGTTGCCTAATCTCTTTTTTAAGCTGATCATTGCATTATTCTAATGAGTTTTCTCCAAGCTTGGTTTCACAGTATATGAACCATGAAATTCCAGATGTTCAAGGTGGATTTAGAAAAGGCAGAAGAACCAGAAATCAAATTGCCAGCATCCGTTGGATCATACAAAAAGCAAGTGAGTACCAGAAAAACATCTCTTTCTGCTTTACTGACTATACCAAAACCTTTGACAGTGTGCATCACAATGAACTGTGGACAATTCTTAAATAGATGGGAATACCAGACCACCTGACCTGCCTCTTGAGAAATTTGTGTGCTGGTCAAGAAGTAACCATTAGAATTGGGCATGGGACAACAGAATGGTTCCAAATCAGGGAAAGAGTACACCAAGGCTGTATATTGTCACCCTGCTTATTTAAATTATATGCACAGTATATCATAAGAAATGCTGGGCTGGATGAAGCACAAGCTGGAATCAAGATTGCCAGGAGAAATATCAATAGCCTCAGATAAGCAGATGACACCACCCTTATAGCAGATAGCAAAGAACAAAAGAGCCTCTTGATGAAAGTGAAAGAGGAGAGTGAAAAAATTGGCTTAAAACTCAACATTTAGCCTAAGATGGCAGAGGAAAAGGTCAGGGAGACCACTATCTCTCCCACATATTCATTGAAAGAACATTTGAATGCTGAGTGAATTCCACAGAACAACTTCTGAATGCTGGCAGAGGACATCAGGCACCCAGAAATGAAGCCCATTATCTTCAAAAGGAGGTAGGAAATAATATAAAAGATAAAAAGAGAGACAAAAGAGGTAGGGACAGAGATCTGTCCTGGGAAAGTGAAAGTGAAGTTGCTCAGTCATGTCCAACTCTTTGCAACCCCATGGACTGCAGCCTACCAGGCTTCTCAGTCCATGGGATTTTCCAGGCAAGAGTACTGGAGTGGGTTGCCATTCCCTTCTCCAGGGGAACTTCCCTACCCAGGGATTGAATCCGGGTCTCCTGCATTATAGGCAGACACTTTACCCTCTAAGCCACCAGGGAAGCCCAAAGGAGTCTTAAAAAGGAGAGGATTCCAAACACCAGAAAACATTCTCACTGGTGAGCTTTGGAACCTCAGAGGACAACATAACCGGGAGGAAAAATAAATAAATAAATAATTAAAACACACAGATAATGTGCCTAATAGCAACTCTCAGCAAAGAAACAGTGCAGATGCTCGCATCTGCCACTAGCAAGCGGGAGCTGCATTGCTTAGGGTAAGGATCCGGACTGAATGCCCTGAGGGGAATCTGAGAGAACTAACTTGAGATAGTAACCCAGACAATGGAATAGCTATCCCACGAAATGCCCGAACCTAAGACACCACCAAGACTGCAAGGAGATCCAACCAGTCCATTCTGAAGGAGATCAACCCTGGGATTTCTTTGGAAGGAATGATGCTAAAGCTGAAACTCCAGTACTTTGGCCATCTCATGTGAAGAGTTGACTCACTGGAAAAGACTCTGATGCTGGGAGGGATTGGGGGCAGGAGGAGAAGGGGATGACAGAGGATGAGATAGCTGGATGGCATCACGGACTCGATGGATGTGAGTCTGAGTGAACTCCAGGAGATGGTGATGGACAGGGAGGCCTGGCGTGCTGCGATTCATGGGGTCACAAAGAGTAGGACAGGACTGAGGGACTGAACTGAACTGAACTGAACTGAAGACACCACCAGGTCCACTCACAGAACAAAGGACTGAGCAGAGCTAGCCAGCTGTGGACTGGCCCATCCCCCACCAGCGACAGGCAGGCAAGGGCAGCCAGAGCTGGAAGGGGGCAATCATGTCCCCAGAGAGGCATCATTTACCAAATTGCAAGCAGGGTTTGTTGCTAACTAAGACTTCTTGGGACGCTGGATGGTCGACATCTGCCTGGAGGGTTGCAGCCAGAGATCAGCTCCCCAGAAGAGACACATGGCACACCTGAGAAGGTGCACCAGTTGTACACCTAGAAAACCGAGCGACAGGGACGGGGGAAGCAGTAAGTTGCAGCCCGCATCTGGGGGTGCCAGGGTCCAGCCTTCATGAATCCAGGGAATTCGAAGCGGGGATGGAGTTGGCCATTAAAGAGAGATTAATTAGAAATTTAAAGAGAGATTAGAGAAGAATAATGTAGTGAAAAATAGAGTAGAAAAGAGACTGATATTCCTTGGTTTACATGGAAAGCTAATAAAGTCTCAAGACAAGAAACTTGCACCGTCTACGTTAGGCCACAGGCACCTGCTTGAATAGCGGAGGGTGCCCCGCCTTGGGCTCCCTCTCGCGTGGGTCTTAGAAGCCTGGGCAAATAGGTAGACATGGAAAGCCTCTGTGTTCCAAGGGATCAGCTTGAAAAAGAGAGGGAGGAAAAGGGAGAAAGAGAGAGAAAGAGTCGACACAGGGAGAGGCCAAGCTTGTGCAAAAACCCCATAACTTTATTTTCAAAAGGTGCTTATATACCGTAATTTTTACATAATGGAAGATACAGAGTCATGCAGAGGCAGCAGTCCTGACCCTTGTGGATGCCAGGCTTCCTTTCTGCATATCTTTCCATATATAAAATGTCTCAGGTGATTTACATTATCTTCTGGCCAAGAGGCCTGTTAACATTTTATGGCTCTCTTCCTTAATGAATGTTAATTTCATTTCCCCTGAAGTGTATGTCTTTAATCTGCATCACCCTGAAAGCACTAAATAAAGTCACATCCCTGCAGAACAAAGGTGAAGTGGGTTATAACAAAGAAGGTACTTAACTCAAAGATCTTTGTTGCTATTTGTTTTTTTTTTTTTTCTATATACCAACTATATCAACAAATAAAAGATATGAAAACTTGGCAGCAAGTACTGGCTCAATAATGAAACCCTTAATCAGTCCTATTCTAATGTTTTTGACTCCTCAAAAGCCCCTACATTCCTAGGATGTTTTAAGCTTCCTGTGCCTCTCTTGGTCGGGAGGCTGTGAGCAATCACATGCGCAGTTGTAAAAGGTCCGGACAGACCTGTCAGGCAAGTTAGAAAGCTACCAGAGGGGTTTGAGCTGAGACACTCCTTTTATATGCAGGAGACTGTTAGCTGGAGCTCTAAGTTAACTTTTTCCAGAAAAAGGTGGTGGGGGATAGCCCCCCCCCCATCCCCCATATAATGTCAGAAGAGTAGGCAAAAAGCACAATGCAGTAAGGCAGGCAGACTCTGGTTTTGGGGAAGATGCATGAGCAGATCCAGCGAGGCTCCCTTAAGGCCCGACTCATCTTTGCCTGTCAGGCCACTTAAACTCATGACCTTTGCCATGGGCGGGAATCCTCATGCTGGCTCCCGGCATGGGGGCAACCATGCTCACCAAGCACCTGGTCACCTGAGCTGCTAGGACCTGGGAAGGCCAGAAAACGCAGGGCCAACCAAGTCTGTGCCTCTGTGGAGTACCTGAGAACCTGAACCTGAGTGGCTTAGACCTGAGAAGTGCATACAACTCAGGACCTGCCTCAGACATTTACCCACAGAGCAACTTAGACCTAAGCAGTGTAGACTGGGAAAGCACACACGCTGTGAGCAGGGGCAAACCCAGTGTGGCCAAGACACTGTGAGCACAAGCCAGTGATATTTATTTGAAGTGTTCTTCCCTCCCCACAGCATGACTGAACAAGTGAGCCTAAAAAGATGACCACCACTGCCCCCTTGTGTCAGGGTGGAAATCAGACACTGAAGAGACCAGCAAACAGAAGAAGCTAAAACAAACAGAGGGAACCGCCTTGGAAGTGACAGGTGCAATAGATTAAAGCCCAGTAGTTAGCACCAACTACGTAGGAAGGGGCCTGTACACCTTGAGAAGTATAAGCGGGATCAAGGAACTATCTGAAAATGAACTGAATTCACACTGTCCACAACACCATCAGAGAAAGTCCTAGATATATTTTTACTATTATCATTTTTCAATTAAAAAAGATTAAATTTTAAGTCCTCTATTACTCCTTTAATTTTCATTTTTATAACCTACTATTAATTTGCAAAAAAAGACCCTATTTTTAAAGCAAACTTCATATATATATGTGTGCGTATATATATATATATATATAATTTTTGTGACTGTTTTTTTCTTTCATATTGTATTTTGGAGAATCCAAACTCTACTCAATTTTTAACCTTTGCTTTTTGGTATTTGTTATCAATTTTGTACCTTTAAGAACCCAGTCTTCAGTACCCATTTTTACTTGAGAGCAAGATTATTGGCTTGACTGCTCTCTCCCCCTTTGGACTCTCCTTTTTCTCCACCAGGTAGCCTCTATTTCCTCCATCCCCCTTCTCTTCTCTACCCAACTCGTTGAATCTCTCTGTCTGTTCTGGGCTGTGAAGAATACTTAGGGAACTGATTACTGGCTGGATCTGTCTCTCTCCTTTTGATTACACCTTTTATCCTCCTGGCCACCTCTGTCTCCTTCATCCCTCCTCTCTTCTCTGTATAAGTCTGGGAACATCTTTGAGGGATCCAGACTGTGGAGAGCACATAGGGAAGTGATTACTGGCTAGCTTGCTCTCCCCTTTTTTGATTCCCCCTCTTTTCCTCCTGGTCACCTCTGTCTCCCTCCTCCCTCTTCTTTTCTCCATGTAACTCTGTGTACCTCTCTAGTTTTACCTCACTGTGGAGAAACTTTTCATCTTTAACCTAGATGTTTTAACATCGGTGCTATATAGATGGAGAAGTCTTGAGGCTACTGTAAGAATAAGACTGAAAACCAAAGGCAGGAGGCTTAAGTCCAAATCCTGAGAACACTAGAGAACTCCTGACTCCAGGGAATATTAACTGACAGGAGCTCATCAAACGGAACTTCAGTAGAAACTCTTCAGCCCAGGAGGGAATGGCAGGACATACTTACAGTGATGAAAGAAATAACCTACAGCCCAGATTACTGTACCCAGCAGGGATCTCATTCAAATATCAAGGAAAAATTAAAAACTTTACAGACAAGCAAAAGCTGAGAGAATTCAGCACCACCAAACCAGCTCTCCAACAAGTGCTAAAGGATCTTCTCTAGACAGGAAACACAGAAAAGGTATATAAACTCGAACCCAAAATAATGAAGTAAATGGCAGTGGGATCATACTTATCAATAATTACCTTAAATGTAAATAGTTTGAATGCCCCAACCAAAAGACAAAGACTAGCTGAATGAATACAAAAAGAAGACCCCTATATATGTTGTCTACAAGAGACCCACCTCAAAACAAGGGACACATACAGACTGAAACTGAAGGGCTGGAAAAAAGATATTCCATGCAAATAAAAATCAAAAGAAAGCAGGAGTAGCAATACTCATATCAGATAAAATAGACTTTAAAACAAAGGCTGTGAAAAGAGACAAAGAAAGACACTATATAATGATTAAAGGATCAATCCATGAAGAAGATATAGCAATTATAAATGTATATGCACCCAACATAGGAGCACCACAACATGTAAGAAAAATACCAACAAGCATGAAAGGGTAAATTGACAATAACACAATAATAGTGGGGTCTTTAATACACCAGTTGATCTGTGGATAGATCAAATAAACAGAAAATTAACAAGAAAACACAAACTTTAAATGATACAAAGACGTTTAGACTTAATTGATATCTATAGTCAAGGGTATGGTTTTTCCAGTGGTCATGTATAGATGTGAGAGTTGGATGTGAAGAAAGCTGAGCACTGAAGAATTCATGCTTTTGAACTGCGGTGTTGGAGAAGACCCTTGAGAGTCCCTTGGACTGCAAGGAGATCATATCAGTCAACTCAAAAGGAGATCAGTCCTGGGTGTTCATTGGAAGGAATGATGCTAAAGCTGAAACTCCAATACTTTGTCCACCTCATGTGAAGAGCTGACTCATTGGAAAAGAATCTGATGCTGGGAGGGATTGGGGGCAGGAGGAGAAGGGGTTGGCAGAGGATTAGATGGCTTGATAGCATTACCAACTCGATGGACATGAGTTTGAGTGAACTCCAGGAGTTGGTGATGGACAGGGAGGCCTGGCATGCTGTAATTCATGGGGCCTCAAAGAGTCAGATGAGCGACTGAACAGAACATAACTGAATAGGACATTTCTCCCCAAAACAATGAATTTCACCTTTTTCTCAAGTGCACGTGGAACCTTCTCCAGGATAGAACACATCCTGGGCCATAAATCTAGCCTGGTAAGTTCAAATAATGGAAATCATTCCACGCATCTTTTCTGACAACAATTCAGTAAGATTAGATCTCAGTTACAGGAGAAAGGGTATTAAAAATTCCAACATATGAAGGCTGAAAAACACCCTGCTGAATAATCAACAAATCACAGAAGAAATCAACGAAGAAATCAAAATACGCATAGAAAAGAATGAAAGTGAAAACATAGCAACCCAAAACCTGTGAGACAGTGTAAAAGCAGCGCTAAGGGGAAGGTTCATAGCAATACAGGCATAACTCAAGAAACAAGAAAAAAAGTCAAATAAATAACTGTACACCTAAAGCAACTAGAAAAGGAAGAAATGAAGAACCCCAAGGTTAGTAGAAGGAAAGAAATCTTAAAAACTAAGGCACGAATAAATGCAAAAGAAACAAAAGAGACCATAGCAAAAATTAACAAAGCCAAAAGCTGGTTCTTTGAGAAGATAAATAAAGTTGGCAAACCATTAGCCAGACTCATCAAGAAACAAAGGGAGAAAAATCAAATCAATAAAATTAGAAATGAAAATGGAGAGATGGCAACAGACAACACAGAAATACAAAGAATCATCAGTTCAGTTAAGTTCAGATCAGTTGCTCAGTCGTGTCCGACTCTTTGTGATCCCATGAATCACAGCACGCCAGGCCTCCCTGTCCATCACCAACTCCCGGAGTTCATTCAAACTCATGTCCATCAAGTTGGTAATGCCATCCAGCCATCTCATTCTCTGTCGTCCCCTTCTCTTCCTGCCTCCAATCTCTCCCAGTATCAGAGTCTTTTCCAATGAGTCAGCTCTTCACATGAGGTGGCCAAAGTACTGGAATTTCAGCTTTAGCATCAGTCCTTCCAATGAACACCCAGGACTGATCTCCTTCAGAATGGATTGGTTGGATCTCCTTGCAGTCCAAGGGACTCTCAAGGGTCTTCTCCAACACCACAGTTCAAAAGCATCAATTCTTTGGTGCTCAGCCTTCTTCATAGTCCAACTCTCATATCCATACATGACCACAGGAAAAACCATAGCCTTGACTAGATGGAACTTTATTGGCAAAGTAATGTCTCTGCTTTTAAATATGCTATCTAGGTTGGTCATAACTTTTCTTCCAAGGAGTAAGCATCTTTTAATTTCATGGCTGCAGTCACCATCTGGAGTAATTTTGGAGCCCAAAAAAGTAAAAAGTCAGCCACTGTTTCCACTGTTTCCCCATCTAATTCCCCTGAAGTGATGGGACCGGATGCCTTGATGTTCATTTTCTGAATGTTTAGCTTTAAGCCAACTTTTTCACTCTCCTCTTTCACTTTCATTGAGAGGCTTTTTAGTTCCTCTTTTCTTTCTCCCATAAGAGTGGTGTCATCTGCATATCTGAGGTTATTGATATTTCTCCTGGCACTCTTGATTCCAGCTTGGGCTTCTTCCAGCCCAGTGTTTCTCAGGATGTACTCTGCATATAAGTTAAATAAACAGAGTGACAATATACAGCCTGACGTACTCTTTTTCCTATTTGGAACAAATCAGTTGTTCCATGTTCAGTTCTAACTGTTGCTTCCTGACCTGCATATAGGTTTCTGAAGAGGCAGGTCAGGTTGCCTGAGATTCTCATCTTTTTCAGAATTTTCCACAGTTTATTGTGATCCACAGAGGATCATAAGAGACTACTATTAGCAAATATATTCCAATAAAATGAACAACTTGGAAGAAATGGACAAATTCTTAGAAAAATACAAGTTTCCAAAACTGAACCAGGAAGAAATAGAAAGTATTAACAGACCCATCACAAGCATGGTAATTGAAACTGTAATCAGAAATCTTCCAGCAAACAAAATCCCAGGACCAGATGGCTTAACAGCTGAATTCTACCAAAAATTTATAGAAGAGCTAACACTTATCCTACTCAAACTCTTCCAGAAAGTTTCAGAGGAAAGTAAACTTCCAAACTCATTCTATGAGGCCACCTTCACTCTAATACCAAAACCAGACAAAGATGTCGTAAAAAAAAGAAAACTACAGGCCAATATCACTGATAAACATAGATGCAAAAATCCTTAACAAAATTGTAGCAAACAGAATCCAACAACATATTAAAAAGACCATACATCATGACCAAGTGGGTTTTATCCCAGGGATTAAATGATTCCTCAATATCCACAAATTAATCAATGTAATACAGCACATTAACAAATTGAAAAATAAATGCCATATGATTATCTAAATAGATGCAGAGAAAGCCTTTGACAAAATTCAATATCCATTTGTGATAAAAACCCTCCAGAAACAGGAATAGAAGGAACATAACTCAAGATAATAAAAGCTATATATGACAAACCCACAGCTAATATTATCCTCGATGGTGAAAAATTGAAAGCATTTTCCCTAAAGTCAGGAACAAGACAAGGGTGCCCATTCTCACCACCACTATTCAACATATTTTTGTAAGTTTTGGCCACAGTAATTAGAGCAGAAAAAGAAATAAAAGGAATCCATATTATAAAAGAAGTAAAACACTCACTTTTTGCAGATGACATGATCCTCTTCATAGAAAACCCAACAGACACCACAAGAAAATTATTAGAGCTAATCAATGAATAAGTAAAGTTGCAGGATATAAAATCAACACACAGAAATCCCTTGCATTCCTACACAATAGCAATGAGAAAATAGAAAGAGAAATTAAGGAACAAATTCTATTCACCATTGCAATGAAAAGAATAAAGTACTTAGGAATGTATCTACCTAAAGAAACAAAATACCTATCTATAACTATAAAACACAGATGAAGGAAATCAAGGAGGACACAAATAGATGGAGAAATATATCGTGTTCATGGGTAAGAGGAATCAATATAATGAAAATATATATACTACCCAAAGCACTCTATAGATTCAATGCAATCCCTATCAAGCTATCAACGGAGCTAGAACAAATAATTTCACAATTTGTATAGAAATACAAAAACCTCAGATAGCCAAAGCAATCTTGAGAAAGAAGAATGGACCTGGAGGAATCAACCTGCCTGACTTCAGGCTTTACTGCAAAGCCACAGTCATCAAGACAGTATGGTACTGGCACAAAGACAGAAATATAGTACAATGGAACAAAATAGAAAGCCCAGAGATAAATCCACACACATATGGACACCTTATCTTTGACAAAGGAGGCAAGAATATGCAGTGGATTAAAGATAATCTCTTTAACAAGTGGTGCTGGGAAAACTGGTCAACCACTTGCAAAAGAATGAAACTAGTACACTTTCTAACACCATACACAAAAACAAACTCAAAATGGATTAAAGATCTAAACCTAAGACCAGAAACTATAAAACTAGAGGAGAACATAGGCAAAACATTCTCTGACATAAATCACAGCAGGATCCTCTATGACCCACCTCCCAGAATATTGGAAATAAAAGCAAAAATAAACAAATTGGACCTAATTAAAATTAAAAGCTTCTGCACAACAAAAGAAAGTATAAGCAAGGTGAAAAGGCAACCTTCAGAATGGGAGAAAATAATAGCAATGATGCAACTGACAAACAACCAATCTCAAAAATATACAAGCAACTCCTGCAGCTGAATTTCAGAAAAATAAATGACCCAATTAAAAAATGGGTCAAAGAACTAAATAGATATTTCTCCAAAGAAGACATACAGATGACTAACAAACACATGAAAAGATTCTCAACATCACTCATTATCAGAGAAATGCAAATGAAAACCACAATGAGGTACCATTTCATGCCAGTCAGAATGGCTGCTATCCAAAAGTCTACAAGCAATAAATGCTGGACAGGGTGAGGAGAAAAGGGAACCCTTTTACTCTGTTGGTGGAAATGTGAACTAGTACAGCTACTATGGAGAACAGTGTGGAGATTCCTTAAAAAACTGGAAATAGAACTGCCTTATGACCCAGCAATCCCACTGCTGGGCATACACATCTAGAAAATCAGAATTGAAAGAGACACGTGTACCCCAATGTTCATCGCAGTACTGTTTATAAAAGCCAGGACATGGAAGCAATGTCCATCAGCAGACAAATGGATAAGAAAGCTGTGGTACATATACACAATGGAGTATTACTCAGCCATTAAAAAAATACATTTGAATCAGTTATAATGAGGTAGATGAAACTGGAGTCAATT